>NW_015150858.1:290528-299298 GCF_000732505.1 Cyprinodon variegatus
TATGTACTTTTACTCAAGTATGGAAAGTGGGTACTTTTGCCATCTCTGACTCACTCACACCGAAAAAAAAACAGCAAAACCCCAGAAACGGTTCAATTTTACACTTAATTATATCATGGTTGATTATTAATTTTATGAATTTAATGATGTATTAGTTAAATAAATGGTGCATTTAATGATTTACTGGGACATTTATTGGTGCAGGTATTTATTTTATTTTACGTCTCATTATGTCATGTTACTATTATTTATATCATGTTATATTGACATTTACTCATTTCCTGTTATATTTATTTATTTATTTAATTTTATCGTCTTTAACTATTCCAAAGGATGGGATCAGGTCTGTCCACCCAGAGAGAAGAGCTGATCTGTTCTAGTTATAGAAGTTGCTCAGCTCTGAGTGGTGGAAACAGGAGGTTGGCATCAGAGGAGCTTGAGCTGGAGAAAGGAGCCTAATGCTGGAGCATGTTGGTGAGGTAGGGTGGGGGTTGCTTATTGAGGGCTTTGTGGGAGAGAAGGATGACTTTGAAGTGGATGCATTAAGGGACTGCATTTTGCACTATATTTATTTATTTATTTTGCACTGAACCTGCACTGAACCTTTCCATATCAATGCCTTTTGCACCATGGCCTTAAACTGGATTCCTCTCCGACACTGTTTACATTCTGATCACTGCTGCACTTTATAAATGGTAATGTTCATTTCACTGTTGTATGCTGGTCATTCACTGTTAAAAATCTGTTTGCATCTACATTTCCTGTTGTTTACTGTACACTCTGTGTATACAAACTGACAATAAACTTTGTCTAAGTGTAAGCCAGTGGAGATTCTGGGGAACTGGGTTGACGAGCTCACAGGAGTGAGTGTAGGTGAGAAAATGTGCGAGAGTCCATTAAGGACTTTTGAGGATGAACCATACAGAATACTTTTACAGTAATAAAGTGTGGTAGTAATGAACGTATGGATGAGAATTTCAGATGCAGGAAAGGAGACTGATGGGTCTCGAGTGATATATATCTAAATGATAAAAGGCAATTCTAGTGATATGATTGACATGGTGCTCAAAGGAGCAGTTGCTGTCAAAGATGACTCCAAGCTTGCGGATGTAACAAACTCAGCCGGGCCCAGAGGCGGGAGATGTGGAGCCATCAAGTTATCTCTATGTCATGTATTTGCTCTACCCAGCTACTGAACCAGGTGAGTCCAATCTGCTCAATTTAATTCACTGAGCAGATTGGATTCACCTGATTCACCTGGGTAGAACAATTGCCCCTCGTTACCCCTTGCACACTACACAACGCACGATGAGTCGTAACTCAGCCCAATCGAAAAATTCTCCCACGAGTGGAGAATCGGTCAAGCCTTCTTTTGTCTAACATCAATGTCTGACTTCATCAAGGCTCTCCTGTAAAATAATCTCGTAACAGACAAAGTTCCCAGAAGAGGTCAAGCTGTTGTGGTTGCAAAAAGAAGGCCTCTATATTAATACTGGGATGTTGTACCTGTTGCAGTATAGTCTGTTTTCATTATCCCAAAGCTTTTGTATTAAAAACATTACTCGTATTGTTATGTAATATTCAAATTTTCCGGAAAATAATTTCTCAGTTTCTACCATTTTTTGTGTATAGAATCAATATAACATATAAGTAACCCCTGTTTTCAGTGGAGGCATCCACAGCAACTGATGAGGAAATAATTTAGCCCATTTGTATGAGCAGCACCTGGCTGTGACTTTTATATATTTGAAAGCGGTAAATGAATAATATGTTTTCCAAACAGCTTTTTCAATTTGGTTTCATATTTACCTAAACGATAATGACTTTCTGGATTATAAGTTTGTGTTTTTATGCACTAGTTAATTTTTTTTTTACTGCTTTTGTGCTGATATGTAAAAAACTACAACATAGAATGATGTTTGGAACCACAACAAAGATGAATCATTTAATTCCAAAACGGTTTCTTCATTATGTGAGAAATCACCAAAAAGTGAAAATGTTCACGAGTACATTGATCCCTTTAGAAGAGCATTGGCATCAGTAGGGCTGCAGCACTTATACTGTGTATAATGAATGCACTGTCCCTAATGTAATTTGTTCTGCCTAATGTCGAGGTTACTTCTGAAGACAGTGATTTAACTCTAATGGGAACAGTGAAGCCTAAAAAAAATCCGTCCTGCTTTCCTCATACTCTCCTTCTCATGATTGCCTCTGCTTTGCTTTCTAAATTTAGTCATTTAAACAGTTTTGTGGGAATATTAGCTCAGGTGCTATTTGTGATAAAATACTCATTCAAAGATGAAAGTTTTACCATTTCAATTTGTTTTATGAGCCTGCCATGCTGACCAGCAAAATATAGGAGTGGAGTAATTACAGCTTCCCCGTCTGTCTTCTGCTCGGTGCTGCTGGAATCGCTCAAAGCGATGCAGCACTTCTGCCAAATGTAAAGACAAGCTGGCACATCGAGGGGCGGCAGGGGAGGAGCTCAGCAGCTATAATCAAATCCTGTAAACGTCATAAAATGGGAATGCAAAGGAGCCTGGATGTTTGACGTCAGGTGCTTTTCCTGTCGAACTTCTTTACAAGGAATCGGTCTGAACTGGACGTAAATTAGACAGAGAATCAATTCAGCTCTGCAGCTTCGATTCAGAATGAGACTTTATTGCAGAAGGTTGCTCATAGAGATTATGAAGGATCTTGACAGGCAGATTGTTGGTCCTGATTAAAGATTTGTTTCCTCCATAATCATATATATGTTAATTTTTTCTCCAGGTTTTCATGGTTTTGAATTGCCTAGATGAATGTTGCCTTATTTGCTCCATTCCAGGAAGATGCTTTCTGAAACAGCAGTTTATGAAATAAATCAAAATCCATCTCACCTGTAAGTTTTTTTTTTTTTATAAACGATTTTGTGCAGACTCATCTTCGGTGATTCAAGCACCACCTAAGATGTAGCTCATACCGAACGCTGGTTAATTTATCAAAATCTTTGTGGGATTTCTTTTCTTTTAACTGTAGGGAGAGTCATACTTTTATTTTATGCTGTATTTCCAACCTTCACTGACGTAAATCTCTGAATACTGTTTTTCATCCAAATTGTCATTCATATTGTCCATTTTCTTGCTATAAATTCTGAATCATGAACAAAAAACACTGACAGCACAGATGTGACACTGTCAGATAAAGCATTATCTCTAGAAATGGAGCACTCAAAGGCCAGTTCTCTCTGAGCCAATGTGGAAGAATATATTTGCATGGAAAAACCACCAGAAAATCCGAAACACATTGCACAATGTTGCATGGTTTCTTAGCCAATGAGAACTTTCCATAAGCATCCCATTATCAGACATCTAGTGGATAAGGATATCCACTAGAACTCACACTAGATTCACCACCTGACTCCAGGTGATTATTGAACTGTTTACTATTAGCAGTTTCCTATAGAAATTGATGGCATGCTGAGGAGCTCATTTGAGCATTTAATTCAGCTTTGTTGGAGGAGTTAGATAACTAAAACAATCAACACCCTGATCTTTTAGCACTGAGGAAGAAACTCTTTCATTGTAGCTCTGACTGCAGTGAGTGAAATATATTCGTCTTTCTAGAGGACAAACCTTCATACAAATATCTAGTTTTTCAATGCAAGACAAAAATTCTACTTAAATCTTTTCTGACTGGAGCGTCTTCAACATGTTTTTTTCAAAACAGGCCCTCGCTTTATTTCTGCCATCTTTGAAATAAACAAAGGCAAAGAAAAGCAGCTTATAGAAGAACCAGTGCAGGGAAATACTTAATATGACAGTGAACCATTTACCTGGACAGGCCAGGATCTGTCAACAAGACAGGGGTCATTTTAAAGCTCCAGTCTTGCCATTCTCTAATATTTTTTCTTGGTTAGATGAAGTTCATAGTCCAATCTTCTCAAACAAATCTGTGAGGCCTTCACAAAATAAGAAGTTTAAGGTTTTGTTAGAATAGAATGAGGAAATCTTTCAAACCCTATGTGCAAAGTACTTTTGGTTGCAGTTTTCTGTTAGTTTTTTTTTTTTTTTTTTTTGCATGTTTACAAAATACAAAAGTAAAGGAACCATAGAATTAAATAAACAGCAATATCACCCTATTCACAATCTAACAGCTCAATAATATTTTCAGAATGGAGCAGGAACAAGTATGCACCGATTGAATCCTAACCCAGAACATGCAAATCAAAACAGATCTTGCTTCATTTAGTAGGTGGATCTGTAGGCGTGCTAGTTGGCATTATAACTGTTTATAGACATTTAACAGGAGACTTTACGAATGAATAATTTCATTATAAGATATATAAATAAACAGTTTTATTATAAGATATATACATAAACAGCAAATTTGCTAGATTTCTACACTTCCTGCGCATAATGTTTATGTTTGAAACAGCTCATTAGTGCTATTTTCTCTATGAGAAAAAAAGAATGAGAAAAAAGAATACATGAAGTATAAAGTCCATGTAATTAAATAGGCAAAAACTGGTATGCATTCGAAAGTTATCTATTTAATAAAGTTTATCGTCCATAGGGAGGAATATTATTAATTGCATTGATGGAAACATTTGGTAATGTTAGCTGAGTTATTCTGTGTATGCGTGCTGATATGATACTGTGTTTGTTTTTTGTTTTTGTTAATGTAAATGCAATTGACAGACTTTATTAACATTGTGAGCTACTGTGTAAGTAAAGGTCGGCCTATTTTGGACTAAAAATGAAGTGTGAAAAGGCTGAATCAGGAACTGGCAGACTGGAATAGAGCACAGTAGCCTGAAGAGCACATAATGATCTTCAGTTATAAATCTGCCATCAGGATTTAAAGCTGCCCAGCGTTATCCAGGCTGCAGTGAGAAAAGGACCTGAACTTTCTTCCCACTCCTCCGTCCTATTTCTCCTCATATCCATGAAAACCAACATGTCTCCCCGCCTATTGATCATCCGCCCTCATGAGGCCAACAGGGTACGACTGGAGAGTAGTCCTTTTTAAATTGTGCTTTCTGACCTTAATGACTCTGAGCAGAATCAAGTAATTGAACCAAAATGTTCTGTCATCAATCTCCATCTGCTGGACTGTTTCTGCTGAAAAGGTTCGAAGGAAGGATCGGTAACGGCTACTCAAGGTCCCAAAGGTTTATTGAAGAACATGCAGTTTGTGTTAATCTGAAATTAGTTTGGTGTAATGTTTTTTTTTTACACTCAGTGGGGTAGGGGTGCATATTTAAACACACTGGTTATTTGTGTGCTGGGTACCTTCCACATTTCTGATCTGTGTTGTAAATTCTGCATGACATCAAAGCTATTACAAAAAGGCTTTTTTTTACTGCAACAAGCAGACATTGCTCCCTCGCTGCAGGGCTTTGATCCACTAATGCAGTCATTTAAAGTTTCTTTCAAAATCCTGATGATCCTGATGATGTTGAAGGAAACCTATAAATCTCTGTAGAGTAACTAACTAGCAGCACGGTCCCGATTGTAGTGTTAAAAGCTTATTCACACTCAGTGTTATCTTTGTTCTCATGTTTGCTCAGATCTTTGCTTTCTGGTTTGCTCTCCTGTCCCAATTACCTTCCTGACTTTTTAACCTTGCATTTAGAGAGCAGTCAATATAAAGCATGCTAATTTAACCTGTGATAGGATACTAGCAATGTATCCTATCACAATTATGCAGATGCTACTCAGATCTATGTTTCACTGATGGCGGGTAAACATGGACCTGTAATTACTCTGTGCCATTCTATCAAACAGATCAGTGTGTGGATGCAAAACTACTTCCTCCAGTTAAATACAGATAAAACTAGGGTGTCTTTGGACCACAAAAACCTAGAGACTTGTAATTGGTTATCTTAAAACTCTTTCATAGAACCAAAAAATCTGCTAAAAATCTTAGTCATGGACCTTAATTTTAAAAGTCATATTAAGTCTATTAGATTTGTAGCCTATTACCATCTAAAAAATATTACAAAAATAAAAAACTGTGTCTAAACCAGACTTGAAGAGAATAATCCATATATTTGTCTCCAGCAGGTTAGACTAGTGTAACGGCTTGTTCAATGGCCTTTTTTAAACGAACTGGTCATATTTCTTGGACATATTTCCTGGTTCTGGTGAAAACTCGAGCTGCAGCCTTTTGGATAAACTGCAGTTAGACAAGTTAACAGGTTCTCTAACTGCAGTTTATCCGAAAAACGTCCATAATAGTCCAGTGTTCCGATCTCTGCACTGGCTTCCTTTGGCTAAAACAGCTCTACTTGTGTACAAGTCTTCTCATGGTTTAGCACCAAAGTATATCTCTGACATGTTAGAGCCGTATGAACCACCACAGGCCTTTAGATCCTCAAGGAGGGGGTCTCCTGGTGGTCCCTAGAGTCACCACTAAACATGGTGTGGCTGCGTTTCAGTTTCATGCATCCAAGGTCTGGAACAACCTCAGTGAGGACATAAAGCATCCTAAACCCTGACTATGTTTAAGTCCAGGTTGAAAACATGCCCATTTAGTGTGGCCCATGGCGATTGATAATGATTCTATTTGAACTTTTTTTAATATATATGTATTTTTATATATTTGTATTGATTGATTTGTTTTAATGTGTTTGTATTGTTGCTGTTGCTGTGAGACACATTGAGTGGCCTTGTGCACTAAATGTGCTGTATAAATATATCTGCCTTGACTTATTCATTATATTTTACTGATTATAACATTCTGGACTTTGTGATCTTTACAAGTTTTCTCTTTGATCAACATGCATGAAGGTTACTTAAACTTTAAGTATAAAGAGGTGTGTCTTGTGGTAGTTTTGAAAGGAGCCACAAAAGCCTCTGAATAAATAAGTTAGCAACCGCGACACACACACACACACAAACACACACACACACACACAAACACACACACACACACTACCACCACTAACAGGTTCTACCCCTTAAGGCGGGACGCTTGAGATTAGATCCTGTCAGTGGTGCAATAAACGTGGAAGTGGTTTAGCTTTAGTTTTTATATTGCCTTTTTTCTCTCTCAGATTAAAGGATGGATGTTTTAATGTGAGATTAAACATTTATTCATTCATTTTCCGTCATGCTTATCCCAGCTGGGGCCATGAAGGGAGCTGGTGCCTATCTCCAGCTATCTACGGGCGAGAGGTGGGGTACACCCTGGACAGGTCGCCGGTCCATCGCAGTGAGATTGCAAAACTTAAGTAAATAACATGTTTAAGGTTTTTTTCTTCATTTTTACCAGGATTACCAATAAGTGAAAGCTCTACAATTCTGGCCCTAAGCCATCAGCATTTCTTACACCTATCCAGACCTACAGCTCCATCATTTTGAGAGATTAATATTACCGTGAAAAACTGTTGCCTGCAGCTAAAATGGCGCAGATGCATGTTTTAAGAAAAATAATGACTTGTCTAAATCCAATCTGGTGTTAAATGTGCTGAACCGAGAACAGGGTAATACTCTCATTTGTTACGTAGTGCGATTTAGAGACACGTTCCTTATCCATTTCATGGAAACCCACTTCATTTTAACAACATTCAATAAGGTATTACGTTTTTATGATTGGATAGACTTACATAGAGTCTTATAGCATATTTCTGACTGCTGCAGATAAAGAAAATGTTTTATAAACTTGAGTCATATACTGTATGTACTGAGCTGCAGATTTTGCAAATAAAGAGGTCATGCCTAAATGAAGTTCACTTGATCTAACATTGCTTTTACTTTTCTGCTATTAAAGAAGATGAAGATGACTTTGGGCTGTATGTTGCATTTTACCAAAGGCTGAATTATTCTTTAATGTTTTTTTAAATATTTTAATGGTGCATTTTGGGATTCAGTATGTCTTTAGTATGTCTGATCTGCAGTCAGTCATCCAGCTTTCATTTTGCCTGGATTTGCTCTTTTTTTGTAAAGCCTGTGCTGATGCAGATAGGTTGTCAAGTGAAGCAAACGGAGATTTATCTGACCAGCAGGTTTGCTTGCAGAGCATCATGTTCACAGGAAAGCAGGGATGAAAACAAATGTGATTGGATGACTCATCACACAAGTCTCAATGCTGACAGTAATTGTTAAAAAAAAATAGTTCAGTGGAATGAGGCTGAGATTTCAGGAACTGGAGTAAAGTATGGTGGCAGAAAAGCTGATGCTTTGTAGTAACTAAAAGAAAGGAATGTTTCCTCTCTGGCAGGATTGTGTAGAGAAGTTTGTATTGCATTGTGGGAGGGATATTTGTCTTTTCTATTCGTTGGCTGTGAACATGTTTTTATCTCTTGATTAAAAAAAGAAAATATCAAAAGCTCACAACAGTTTCACAGCTGCAAACTTTTTTAAAGTTTGGTATCCTTTAGACCAGAATATCTTTTTTTTTGTTCATGTTAGGCAAATTGACAGAATTACAGACACTACCTTATCTGTAACTGCTGCAGACTTAAAAAGGGGTAAATTGGTTGTTTTTGTTTATAATCTGTAGTAAACAGAGGGAAAAGCAAAGGTTAGACTAATTGGTAGTTCTTAACTGTTCGTTAGATATTAAATATCGAATAGTGGCAGCATGCTGAAGAAAAAATTATACATTAGACTTTACTTTTTTTCATATTTGTCATTTTGATTATATGTTTTAATAAATTCAAGAGGCTATTTTTTATTTGGTCTTGTTGGAGATTTCAAGTCTTTACTAATCTGTTTTTAAATCTATTAAAATATGCATCACAGTCTTCATCTTAATGTCAAAAGACAGTGATTTTTTTTAAAAT
>NW_015150858.1:300295-301874 GCF_000732505.1 Cyprinodon variegatus
TGTTATTAGCTAATTTTTGCTATACAGTATAGTTTAGGAAGGTCAAAAGGTATCAAGTCTGTTTCTCATGTCTGTTTGCATTCTGTTGTTTTTTTCATCCCATAAATACATTAAAGTCAAGATAGAAGGATCGTTTTATTGCATGCAGGTAAATCAGCCAGTACAATTGAAGAAAATAATCTATAATCTAGAGCAGTAATCTGTTCAGTCAAGTGACGACCAGTGAGAGACATTCTTTTTTCCTGTTGCAAAGCTGTCTAATTACTTTTATAAGGCTGTAGGTGAGCTTGTCCATTAAGTTTCTTTCTTTTTTTTTTATTATGTTGCTTCTTTCTCCCCCTGCTCCAAATTACGCTCCCAGCCTGCACACCAATCTCAGCTGCTTGGACGTGTTTTTATCAGCAGTAATAGATTTCACTTCACCTGGACAAGCCTCAGACTGCAGACTACAGTAAAAACTCCAATCAGCTGCAGCCTTCGCTTCTAAATCACTTTTACTGCTGCTGTCCTCTGGTGATCCATGTGTGTTTCAGTGTTTCAGTGCACAGGGAAGAGAAACAAAGACAAAACATATGGATTTTTCAAAAATTTGAAGACATGTTCTGCAAATGTTTGAATTTTAATCTTCCCTTTTTGTTGAATGTTGCATTAAACATGGCTTTATCCAACTTGAGAAACCTTTTTCTGTTCTTTTACTGCCACCTTGTGGAGAAAATCAGTTGGTGTAGCTTTAGTTCAATGGCTTCATACTGTATCTGATGCTCATTTGGTCCATTTTATTTCTATCTTCAGATATGTTCATTTCTTTGACTGGATTTCAGTGCAAATACCCTCCAAACACGCCCCTGATGTAAGTGTGTCTTTTCTCTCAGTATTAAAAGCAAACCTCATGGTGCTCACTTTACATGATATGCTATCTGTCTGCTTTCAGGTGTTAAGCTACTTTGCTGAAAGTGAGTATTACATAGTGACAAGTAGGTATGTCCTATTTAACAAATTCTGCTTTAGTGTGTAAAAACTGCACATTTTGCTTAGGAAATTAAGTTTATTTAATTGTTTCATAGGTAAGGAACATTATCAGCTTAGCTTATGTGATATTTTATTGCAGGATGCAGCACTAAATAAATACTTCATATCTGGTCTTAGATTGGTTTGCAAGACGAAAAATATAACATCTTGTATGATCTTGGACTTTGAGTTAATGTCCAGTTTCACAGCAGCTACAGTATTTGTGAGGCTGTAATACAACCTGACTTACAACTAAAACTTACTTGACTATGACAAAATGAGAACTGTATGTGCAAGTTTAATTTTTTACAATACTGCGCTGAAATGTAGCCTTCTTTGAACTCTGAAACTAATATAGATTTGTTTTGAGGATCGTTTTCATGCTGGATAATCCACATTGGATGGGTTTTTCTAATCCATCCATGTGCAAATGCATGTTCCACAAATAAAAGACTGCAGTCATGATACTCCCACTACCAGGGCTGAAACTATTTATCTGATTAATGATGATTAATCGATTATTGATTGAGTAATTGCGTAATTGATTAATTGTTAAGTGGAGTATAGAGAC
>NW_015150858.1:302414-340788 GCF_000732505.1 Cyprinodon variegatus
ATATATATATATATATATATATATATATATATATATATATATATATATATATATATATATATATATATATATATACCGGTAAACATTTTGCATTTAAGATAAAAAAAAAAACATTTAACTATCTTCCAGTTGATGCAAGGGTCGACATTTGATCATTCCTCGAATCTTCTTCAACATTCTTTCTCATTTTCCTTTCCTCTGAGGGATAGTTTTACTTAGATTATAAACTTGATCCAAGTAGCTCAGAATGGTGGGTTTTAGGTAAAAAAAAAAAGCAAAGGTTATGAAATTATATCACAAAATTATAATACTAATTTTTTACATCTATAATGAACTTAACATTTTATAATCTTAAACGTATAAATCATTTGAAACTCTTGAAATATCTGGACTTTTTAAAAAAGTCCCATACCAACAAATTATCCATGGTGGTCCAATATGCAGCTAGAATTATGCGTGAAGCCTGTGTATGACATTAAAAGATATGAGAAAAATCTTTTAGCAAAATTAAAGTTATGTATAAAAAAAATACTTCTTTTCTTGGAAAAAGGCTCCATGCATCTAAAAAAAAACATTACTTAATAGGATATTCAGCAAATATAGAGTAAGCATTTGTATACATTTGATTTTATTCAGAGGATTGTATACTTGCTGTTTGCCTTTTGATGATGTCTGTGTTTGTGTCCAGGGTTTGATGGAGAGCTGGTCGGATGACAGCTGGAACTGTTGTCATAACTGGAGGAATACTGGCCACAGTGATACTGCTGTGTATCATAGCCGTGCTCTGCTACTGTAGACTCCAGGTAGGATGTCGCCAGATGTTAATCACACTGTAAAACAATTGATCAATGAATTGCTCCTGTTTTGACCTGTTATACATGTGCGACAATAATTTCACATTAGAGGCGACCTGGATTTAAGTCACATCAGAGGCTGAAGAGAAGTTAAAACAATTCAATAAAACTATAGAGGTGTTCATTTTTTTTAAATGTGTTGTATCTACACTTGTACATATTTGATTGATTGAAATATTATTGAAAAGTAACTTATTTAAATATTCCAATTAAACAAACAGATCTTTTAAAGCTTTTTTGAATAAAATAATTTGCATATCTCTTATTCAATCAGAAAAATAATTGAAGTTTTTGCATATGTTTTTCATTGTGAGGCATCCACTTTTAATTTGGGTCATATTTTTACATCAATCAATTGTTTTATTTAGCCAAATAAAAGGCAAAACCTCCTAAGCTGTTTGTGTGTATATTCAATGCTCCAAAAGATAAAGGGAACAAGTAACCAGCACGATAAAACTTCAATCAGATCAAACTTCTGTGAATCAAACTGTAAGAATAACTGACAATTAAATTCACATGCTGTTGTGCAAACAGGTGGAAATTATTGTCAATAAGCAAGACACACTTAATAAAGGAGCGGTTCTGCAGGTGGTGACCACGGACCACTTCTGAGTAGAGAATACCAGGATTGGGCTTAAAAAGTTCAGCTTAGGCAACTGAAAGTGAAATCCTCTAGAATGCGTTTCGCCTCTCATCCCACAGTGTTAGACAGTTCTAACTAGTGGTGGGGAGCACTGAGATTAACATACTGTAGATATAACAAAGAATCCTACTGGGTTGGCCAAGGAGGTTACCTTGGGGTTGTTAATGGTCGTTAAGGGGTTATGATGGATCCTTAACGCCCTCGTCAGAGTGTCAGAGTCATACGCCTTATTGGAGTGTGAATCAGGTGAGGGCAGGTGACAGGTGAATCATCGGGATATTGCTCCTAAAAGTGCTTTGTATGTAATGCTTTATAGAGATGGCTTCCTTAACTCTTCTCTCCAAACCATCTTTCTTCCTTCGCCAGAATATGGAAGTCGAATGTCTTTTAGCCTTCAGGTGTAGGTGAAAAGCTGAGTCCTATCCTGAGGAGTTGGCCCTCCTACAGTATGTTAAGCCATGCGCCTGTTTAGCTGTTGTGTGGTCTCTCCAATGTACGGGTCTGTGCACTTTTCATTGCACTAAACAGTGTAAACCATATTGTTGGCCTTGTTTCTTGGTGTCTTGCCTTTGGGGTATTTTTGTCTCAGAATGTTGCCGGGTTTAAAGTGCAAAGGGATCCGGCGTGGTTAAAAATTCTCCTGAGTTTTTTAGAGACTCCAGCAACATATGAATGACGTTCCTTCTGCTTTCTTCCCTCTCAGTTGGCCTCTTATTGGTTTTAAAAAAAAAAAAAAGCCCACCTGAGATAACCACTGTTCTTTAGAGTTGTCCTGTTATGTCCCTGTTCTCTCATCCTCCCTCCCAATCCCACCACCAACAAATATAGTGAGAAAACTTCATGTCCAGTTGCCTAAACTGAAGTTTTTAAGCTTTACCATGACCTTGATGACTGAGAGTCTTGACAGATATAAAACACTATGATTGACAAATTCGACACTGGCACCCTGTGATTTTCACAGATGAGGCCGGTTCACACTGAGCATATGTGAAAGATGTGACCGTGTCTGGAGACAATGTGGAGCGTGATCTGCTGCCTGCAACATCCTGTTTCAATCTTTCCACCAGTGCTACATTGCACCACAGAATGTCCAGGTGTAAAAGGATGCTTTATACCAAGTCTTAGAGGAGGTCCCTGTGTGTTTATCCACTGTAATTGTGTGTGACTAAAAATCCAGGCCTCCATTGGTTAATACATTTGATTTCCATTGATGATTTTTGTATGATTTTGTTGTCAGCAGCACATTCATTAGTAATATTTCATTTGTTCAGATGTAGTTATTTGAGTGTTCCCTGTATTTTATTAGCAGTATATTTGGGTTGTCAGAAATATGGATGCACAAATTCTGTAGATTTGTAATAATTGGGCATGCATATCCATCCATCCATCCATCCATCCATCCATCCATCCATCCATCCATCCATCCATCCATCCATCCATCCATCCATCCATCCATCCATCCTGTGTCTGAAAAAATGTTCTCTACTTTAAATAAGTCTTACCCAGATAAATGTCCTAGGATAAACGATAGTAACAAACTGTGCAAAAGTGGAGTGAAATAAAAAGGATGAAGGCATTGTAGAGATATGATTTTTTTTCCTGTTTAAAAAAGACAAGTACATGCCACAGTTTTACCTTTTTTCATTTTCTGATCCAAAATAGGTCAAAACTGTATATACAGTGATAAATAAATACAAACATCCCCACAGATTTTTGAGTAAATATCAGTAAGAAGAAAAAAAGTGAAATAAAATAACTCGTCACAAAATCCCTGTTCAAATTCTGGTTCAAGATGTTTTTACCATTCATCTTGCTTTGCTGGTATAAGACTCGGTTTTCTACTTCTCAAGTGCTGTTGTTTTGCCACTAACATAGAAAAAACCTGAATGCTTAGTGAAAAAAGGTAAGTTAATGGGCAAAGATCTCCATCATGATGCTTTAGGATTAAGTTTTCTCCATAAACTATCAAGAAGTCTTGACCACAGTGAAGCTTAATGACTGTATTGTTATCCTTACTCATCACAAACTTTTTTGTTTATAGTACTACTGCTGTAAGAAGAATGGATCTGACAGCGGCTCCCTCTCTCAGCAACACTTTGCCTGCAACGCCTGCAGCATCACTGGACTGGATGGACCGATCAGCACCCCTCTGTCTCTGTCCCCACCAGAGCCGACCAAGTCCTTCAACCCCACCAAACCGACCGTGGGACATCGGCGCTACTGTCCCACCTGCTCACCGTACGAGTCCCCCTTCTACATCCGTACCACTGACGCTATGCGTAATGGAGGGGAGCGCGTCACCTACATGCCAACACACTATGAGAACCAGGCATTGGCAATGCCGCTGCCCGCCATCCGAGGCCCCTTGCTGAGGGAAGCCCAGGGAGGTCGGCCTCCTGAGTTCTACACCAACACCCGAGCCATCAGCACTGAGGTGTGACCACCTCATATTTATTTTCTTTACACCAGCGCCACTGAAAAGACACAACCACTATTGTAAATTTTGGCTTTCAATGCAGATGCTAGTGAGTTTGTGGAGGCAACACATTTGTAGACAATCTTGGTTGTGATGGATTTATCTGAGAATTATTCTAGCCAAAGCTGGGAATGATAAATAAGGACAGAGAAGTTCCTGAATATTATTGTCAAAAAAACTGATCCTGACAAATGTACCGATATGCAACTATATGAACAGTAAGCCTGCTGACTGTTAATGGGACTAAATCCACTGAGGGCTATCTAGAATTATGTATGAATTTCCTGTGAAATGTGTCTTCTACCAAACTTTAGTGTCATCTGATTTATGCATAGGTTAAAAAAAGACAGACATTTCTATCTTTTTTTAAGTGGCTGACAAACAGCACAGTTTGGGGATTTGTGCAAGCATGAGTTAGTTGCAAAGCAGGATACATCTGGATTGGAATCCTCTATGCAAGTTCTTCAGTCAACACCCTAGCTTTTCATTTCCAGTCTTCTTTCAGCAGTTTTTATGCAGAACAATATATCTGAATAATATTGTCAACAACTTGTAAAATGTAAAGATGCTACACATGTAGTGAGATAAAATAAAAAGAACCTTTTAATAGTACTATTTAATCAAACCTATACCTTTCCTGAGATAAAAGGTTGCTTTTCATGCATTAAGACATTACAACTCAAATGTAATTACCTGGTAATATCCTGGAAGTTCAATGGTTACTTTCCCAGATCTTACACCAAGATAGTTTTTTTTTCTCCGAGAGTCACAGATTATTTTTCTGTAACATTAAGGAAGCTGAAACTACCTTTCAGGAACTTTCCTGGACTTCACCAGATGTTAGATTTCCTCAAAAAAATACTCTCTGATTTTTGTGAATGCAACCAGCATGTCCCAAGAAAGCTTTTGAACACTTTTGGTAAGTTGTATGAAAGTACCTTGTGATGAAAGTACCCAGAAAATACTTGAAAAGATAATTCCAGGTTCTAGCAAAGTTGACAGAAAGTTTCAGCAGAATCTCTTAAATAGACCCTGGTAAGCCTAAATGTAAATAATGAGTTTAGGGAAAAGTCTCAGTCCCTTTAAAAGTCAGGTAACTTAGAAAGTACCGAGCAAGTACCTGGCAAGTTCTGTGCTAACTTTCTAGTCAAGTATTTTGTAATCTTCTTGAAGGTTTTGAGGAACTTCATATACTTCAGGAAGGTTCCAGAAAGAACCAGGTATGCGTGTTGGAAAGGTCCCTAACACAAACCCCTTGGTTCTGGTAGAGAAAGGCCTGTAATATGTAGCGATAATAAACTTTTATTTTTTTTTTACAGAAAAGAAAAGAAAACGTGTTTTAATTCTTTTTTAACATGTAGCTAAACATGACAGAACCTGAGCCCAACATATGCTTACAATCAACTCAGTTACTTTATCTGAAAAAGACGCAAAAAATGTTTGTTAATATTAACCTAAAGATAATCTCTCAATCCCACGTTTTTTGAAAGGTAGTGAAGCAAACATGGGATTTCTATCACACTACAGTTCTGTACTTTTCTTTCTCTCCTAATCTGTTTACTATATAAAATGTAAACACTTTTGCAATTTCTTTTAAGACAAAGTTTTTGCACATTTTTGACTCAAAATTATTATTATTTACCTTCTTTTTGGCCATTTAAAATGCTGTTTCCTGTGATATTGGTCTTCTGTGTACAGGATGGCTGTTGTGGTGGAGCAATAAACCTTCATGACTTGAAAGTTGTGAAATCAGCAACAAGCATTAAGATCTATTTAGAAGGGTTTAGCAAACATACATGTCTTTAGCAAATATAAACCTCTGTAATCTCTTTCCAAAAGTGGCGTAGATGAAATTTATTATTTTTACATTTGTCAGAAAAAAAACTTAAAACACTTTCTAACCACAGTGAATGCTTTTTGTGAACTTAGCATGAAAATGTCTTTTTCAGATGGGTTTCCCTGGATTTCATGTGTTTAACTAAAACCAAACGAAATAATCCATAACATTTCTTATCCGTGGGATTCTGTAAAATACCGTATGGCTGTCATCTTGAACAGCTTTAACTTCCTTCATTTATTTATGTAGCGTACAGTAGCAACTATCTATTTTACTGTTTATTCAACCTGTTATACTTAAAATAATAGAGAAAACGTTTTTAAATATGGTTTCAAAGAAAACTGTACATCATAACCTTGATGGTGTTTCACTTTTGACAAATAAATATTTATAAGTCTATAAATGGAATCTTTGTGTGGTCATTGATGAGGTTGTTTCTCTTATAAGGCTCTAATTTTAACTCAACTATGTTTCAAATAGAATCTGCATCACATTAGCATGAGCGCTCTAGACAGGCCAACAGATTCCATCACTCCTGTAGAACTGGTTCTGGCCCCTGTCATGACCCCTGTACTGAAAACAAACACAACATAAACGTTTTATTTATTTATTTTTTTTTATACATTTATTTTCCCTTGATGCAAGCGGGAAACACAATAACCAGATGGAATAAGATGATTTACAAATGTAAATAGTCTATTCAGTCTTTACAATTACTTTAACAACAATTTAGAAATGAGAGCCATATTTAGATAGGATCACAGTTTCCATCTGTTAGATCAGTTTGGCTTTGTCGTGGCAAATATATATTGCATTGCTTAATATATTAAACAATGCAATCTTGCCTTGTATTATTGTGTTATGCTTTTGTTCTATGCCCCCATAAAAAAAAAACAACAACAAAGAAACTCTTTCCCCTTTGATCTAGAACCACCACCTTAGAATAAACAGTACACATTTAAACTAATCCAAATAAGACAGACATAATCTGTTCACTATTGTGCTGCATCAACACTAAAAATGAGCACTAGAGCCGATGTGCAGCACACCATCATGGACCCATTTCCTACACACAGCGACCACAGACACCTATCAAACTTTTTCAATACATAAAATCAGTGTTGTGTTTCAGTTAAGATATCTGTTTAGATAATTATTGCCTTAACGCTGCCAGTGTTGAGAAAACAGCATTTATATTAGCACTTTTTATCAGGTTTTATCTTCCGATTTTTTATCTTCTAAGCGAAACATAGGACCAATCCTGCCATATTTAAAAATAAATACATAAATAAATAAATGCTCAATAAATAAAAAAGCATACAATTAATTGCCCCCAAAAATACAATAAAAAAATAAATGTAGGTAGAAATTAAATTATACAGTGAGACATAAATGTATAAATCTCTTTTAATTAGCTTCTTCATTTATTCTCCTTTGTAATAATTACCATATTTATTTATTGTCCGTTATAATCTTCAACTTTATTTATTTATTAATTATTATTTAAAGTATTTATTTATGTGCATGTTATAATATTTTTGTCTGTTTTATTCTTCCTTTGTATTTTATTTTACCCTATTTATTTCTTCAACGCTATTTATTACCTGTTTTTTTTTTACATTTCTGTCTGCATTTCTTCCTTATTATGCAAATGAGGAAGGGGTGTGTCTTTACTGAACATTTATTTATTTATGTATTTATTTTTAAATATGGCAGAGTTGGCCCTCCATAAATGAATTCATCCCTCCACATGGCCGGTCTCCATGGTTACTCTGTGTTTGTGCGTGCGTCTCGCCGTGCGCCCCTTCAGTCTTTAATTGTGTCCTGTGTGATGGAGGCTGGGCTCCAACAGCATGAGAGCAGAAGTGAGCATCAAGTGGATCTGGAGCTGATAGATGCGCTCATGACTGGACTTCACCGCAGCAAACAGGATGGTTCAACGCAATGAAAATGCATTTAAGTCGTGGCAGTTTTAACATTTTTCCCTGGATAGTTTTTACCTCTTCGCTGTTTCTTTTGGATGGTAAGTGACTTTAATTCCTGCTCTCTGAATCATACCTATTTTGTAATATATATATATATATATATATATATATATATATATATATAGTTATGTAACAAATAGGATACATTGTTATTGTTATCCACTGCTAAAGTATTTGCATCTGCGTTTGCTCTAATTATATAGATGCATTTTATATTTATAAAGTTTCATACGGGGATTAAAGAGAAGTTCTCCTGGCAGAAAATACAACTAACCTCGGATTTCCTGACTTTGAAGAAAAAAAAACTGTCAAATATACACTTGATATAAAGGGAAGACAAAAATATGAGAAAATAAAATATGATTCAAGTTCAAAAATATCAAACTTCACATCTTTAAAATTATAATGACAATCTAAAGTTTTATTTCCCCCAACTTTTAAGAAATGAATAGCTGTATATATTCTACAGTACTGGGATATTGTTAACCACTCTACCAACAGGCTGTTACTTTGTTCAGATTATTTGGTTTTATCCCTTCTGTCTATGGAGCATAAACCTAACCAATTAAAATCCCTTTTAAAGTCATAACTTCTAAATAACAATGTAAGAAATGTAATTCAGTTTCCTATCTTAGGCTGATTTTATGCATTTGGTTCGGTTCATGGTTGGAAATTCAATAACATTTTTGCAGGGTGAGATCATTAGCTTGAATAATCTCTGTCCATTTTCTACAGCTGAGCAGCTAAAGATGATATAACAGTCGGGGGGCAGCAGACTCAGGGGACAAGAAGAGATTTAACAAAAGAAATGTTTTCTTTTATAGTTCCATTTCCCTCCTAAAAATCTCATAATAACCCATCTTCTTATCTGTGCTGAAACAGGCAGGCAAACGGCAGCAAAGTGTATCAGAACAGAGGCGATCAGGTCCCCCACATGGGCTATTTGAGGACCTCTAGATAGGGCCAAACAAAAGAGCCCAGGAATGATTTACATATGAAGGAGCTCTTACACACTGTGGGAGGGGCTGTATTTTACTGAGCCCTGTCTCAGAGGAATACTGATGATCACTACTGTCAGCTGAAGAATAAGTTAAACATCATGCATGACGGGTGTATACAAGGGCTTACTGTGCTTATGCACTAAATGTAAATTTTATCTGATCTGAATGCAGCAGCTGATCTCCGATGTAATGAAGGCTATTACAGGCTTACAGTCACTGCATCGCTGTGTATGCTTTTAATCCCCTTCATATCTTGAATTACACTCTTTAGACGTGTATCACAGCTACTAGAGGAGCAGGCTGGATGTTTTTCAAACTGATTGACCTCCATTAAAGTCAGATGATTGGTGTCTGAGATGGAGAAGATGTTCTACAGTCTGTCTGTTCTACATCTTAAAGGTCTCTCAGACTGATTGCTCTCTTGAAGGATAATTAGTTTCTATAGTTATTGGAACAGCTCAACAATTCATGCCCTTATAGGCTTCTTCTTGCACTAGTCGTGCAAAGCACACTTTTCTGTGTTTCTTTTCTCCATTAAATATTCATGTGTTTCTTTGAGGGTGCTTAGAGAAGTGCTAGACTCTGATTGCCATCTAACAAAAAGCTACACTTCACCAGACCTGAAGATTCCCATTATGTCTCTGTGTCCCTTTATAGTCCATAAATTACAGGCATTGGAGTAAAAGCTGCAGCCTTAGTGTTTAATTTAGTCAATCAAATGACATCCCTCTGCTTATAGAGTATTAAACACAAAAAAGTTTTTAAAATTATTTATTTAAACACAATTTAAGAATAAAATATATAAAATCAAAAAAAAACAATTTTTTTAATAAATACATTATTGCTTGAATGAAAGGTATGTTTAATACCTCCTTAAAGTTTATTTCAAAAGGTGCTTTTCATCTTAAAAACAAGCATCTTCATAGCAGATATTCTATTTTTCTACTTTTTTCATTATTTTATGCAAGGTATCAAGATTGTTCTATTGATCATTTCAGGAGTTAGACCGATTCATTGTCATGTTTTCACATTCATGTTCATGTGTTCCCCCATTTATTGGTGTATTTAGCAATCATGCTTTGAACTATGCTATGCTATCCGTTGGAAATGTTTTCTTCGATCAATAAAAGTTTCTTTTTGTTTAAATTGAAGCTTGTGTAAAATTGATTATCGTGTAATTTTGTATCACATAAAAGGGGGAAGTAATACTAAAATTCGCTTAAAAAAATCTACCCAAAAAATCAGCATCACATATCTGCGATCAGACTGATGTTAAAAAATGATAAATATCAGCAGCAGCCATAAAAACCTGTCGATTCTTTTTCACTTATCTTCTGGCCAGTTTTTGCATTTGGCAGTTTGTTGCATAGTTTTAGTCTAAAACATTTTCTAACTTTGATGGCCTCCATAAGAAAGAGTAGCTGCAAGTTTGGCTCTGTCTCTACCAGAGCTGCACATCCAGTATTTTCTCTTTGCAGTATAGCTCAGATTCAGTCAGACTAAATAGAGTATCAGAGAACAGCATTGTGATAGTCTTTCCATAGGTTCGATATAGGGCTGGACTTTCCCCGGGTCATTTTAACACTGGAAATACTTTGATCCAGAGGCCCGTTTAGCTATGTTAGACATCAAATAGGTACAAAATGATTGTGATTATTTTACAGAAGAAACCATAAAGGTAGAAAAACTATTTTGTAGATCTAAAGCAGTTTCTACTAATATAAAAGCACATGTTTTCCTTTCACAGTTCAACACTTTAACTGATATTTTAAGTTTGAAATCAGGACAGGATTGTTAAAAAAAACCTTTCTGAAACTCTAAATAAGCAAAATCAGGTTATTCAAATAGAAACAGTCTGACAGGGAAAAACAGAAAAATCAAAGAAGATCGTTCAAGATGTCAGGATCATTAGATGATTCATTATTGATGATTTAGAACACCATCTATCACATGCGATTTCAAGTAAATCTTTAGGATTATATAAGGGACTCAATTTAAGTTCTTACAATGTTTATATTCACACTCATTAAAAAAGTGTGTATTTTGCTATTTAAAGAACATTAGGAAAAGTGTTTTTTTCTCAAAGAACTTCTAAGTTTTCTATGTCTCTAGGAACGTCCCCTGAAAAGCTGCCTCAAACTGTGGACCCCTGCTCCCCAAACCCGTGCCAAAATCAGGCACTATGCAAAAACCGTGGGGACGGCTACTCCTGCTTCTGCGTGCCAGGTTTCCAGGGCGCTCACTGCCAGATAGACGTGAACGAATGTGCTTCACAGCCCTGCAGAAACGGAGCCACCTGTGTTGACAGAGTGGGTCGATTCTTCTGTTTGTGCCCTCATGGATTCACAGGTGAGTTGGTAACATTATAAATCTGGTTTTAAACTAAATGTGCAGAGGTTTAACCAGTTAAACAGGAATTCCAATAGAAACTAAATTTTTTTATTTTTTTTATTTCTTAGCCTCCCATGTTTCATAAATAGGTTACATTTTTTTATAATATTTTATACTTACTTAAAAACATGACATAATCTAAAAGGATTCATATTTAAATCTTTTGTTGTTTACCTTGACTACCCCACGAGAATAATACGGTGGCCGAGGGGTGCAAACACTGTGTGAACGCATGATTTGATGAAACTTGCCTTTTATATCTGCTTCTTTTTCTATTCCTGCTTCTGTCTCCTGGAAACTAGCTCGGCCTCGGCAGATGGCCGCACACAACGAGTCTGGTTCTGCTGGAGGTTTTTTTCCTGTTAAAAGGGAGTGATTCCTCTCCACTGTCGCTACAAGCATGCTTAGTGTGAGGGATTGCCTTTGAATTAATGAGTCGTTGCAATCAATTGGTTTTTCCTTAGATAGAAAACTTTGAATCCATTTGGCTGTATGATCTTGTTGAATTGTCTCTGTAAAGTACCTTGAGATGACATGTGTTGTGAATTGGCGCTACATAAATAAACTGAACTGAATTGCTTTCATGGCAAATTCAGAAGGCCCTGCAAACACAAAAAAGTAGATATACCGCAAAAATACACATGCAAAGATAAGATTAAATGGTACCAAGGAGAAAAGCTGCAACCATAGAAAATAGAAAGCAGAAAATTTAAAACCTGTAGCAAACACACGATGATAATACACAAACACACAAATCTTGCAAAGCAAGAATGCTGCAAGTAGGAAACATGTCTGCAAGTGAGGAATGATCAGCAAACTAGTTCCACAAAAAGTGCTCCAGATCACCAGGGGAGACAATCCCTTAGTAAAGACATTAAAGCAACATTCAGAGAGATTAAATGAATAAAAAAGATTGAAAGGTAAACTTAAGCTGTGTCCGAATGTCCGTCCTAATCACTTTATAGGGCACTATATACTCGTAGTGGTTACGCCATTTTAGATGAGTGTCCGAACATCTAGTGGATGAATAATGACGGATTTCGACAACCTATTGCAACAGCAAATCCCATAATGCTGTGCGAGGAGAGCTCTAATTGCAAAGCATTATGGGATATATCTGTTTGCCTAATGACCATGGATGATCACTACTTTTCAAGGTGCATTGTGAGAAATTTTGAGTCCACTACTTTTTCATCCACTAGACGTTTGGAAACTCATCTAAAAATGGTGTAACCACTATATATTGCCCAATACAGTGATTAGGGTAGACATTTGAGCCCCGTCCACACAAAGTCAAAACGAACATGAAACGCTAATATTTTCCAGAACGTTTGTCGTAAAGACGGAGACGTAAAATAAATGTGATCGTCCACACGAATGCATGAAAACGCTGCAAAATGTATGCCAGGCCTGTAAGTGGCACTGTCGTGCCAAAGCAAAAATAGGCGACGAAATGTTGGGCATATGCACTAATATTTATACATGGTTGCCCTGCGGGTCCATTTTCGTGGTTCAGTCAAATTCAGGTGCTGAACTATGTCGTCGATATTGCTCTGTTCTTCCTGGAGATATTCCAGAAGAAGAAGATTCTGTTGTAAGCCCGACAGCAGGGTGAGTAGCATGAGCAGCAACCATTCAACACAGTACGGCGCCATTGTTGTTGTGATACTGTGTCGCGCATGCGTGTTTAGAGGTGACGCTATGACGCATGCGTGTAAAAAAAATTGCTAGAGCTTAAAGAGCTTAAAGATGGAAACGCGAAAACGGCGTTTCAAAATCTTCCCACTCTGAAGGCTGAATAAAAAAAAGATCGTTTACATACCCCCGAAATGCCGGCTTCGTATGGATGAGAGGCTGGTTTGGTGAAAAATTTGTGCGTTTAGGCCAGGGTTCGGCTTCGTGTGGACGGGGCCTTGGACACAGCCTTACAGCTTCTTTCTTGCCTTCACCTGTCCTCTAAACTGCATTCCATTGATGTCTTTGCTACGGAGCTGGTCCATTGATATTCAAAGTAAAGTTTATGTTCTGGTCCCATATAAGTTGATTATTGCACTGCCCCCTAGTGGTCTGGAGCAATTCTGTTATGCAGTAAATAAGATGGGTATGACTGGCATTTTTATGGTACATAATCTACCTAATCCTCAGATTCCACCTGCAAGCACTTTTAAAACTGAAACAGACTTAAACATCTTGTGTTGGGCGATAAGGAAAAGCTTTCATTTCATAAAAAGGATAAAAAAGAAAACAGTTTGTAGGGTAACCTGCAAGTAATGTTTGGGAAAGTTGTGGAAGGAGGTTTTTCTGTCAGAGGACAGCAGATATTAAACTTTTTAACCTACATGTAAAATTCAAATGTGTGATTCCTTTTATGCTGGGACCAGTCACTCCTTCACCATCTTCAGTCAGTCCAAAATTTAGCTGCTCAGCTACTAAAAGGGACAAAACAGTGGGAACAAATCAGAGCAATTTTTCAATCTCTTCTCTTGCTGCCATTTTGTGCTTGTTTTAAAGTTTTACTAAAGTTTATTTCTTCCTCCGTTCCTACATAGTTGTTTAATATTCATATGTTATAAAGACCAAGTCAATGTCCAGATCTAAATAATGGTTTTAGGTTTCTGCAAAGAAGAAAGGAATTCAATAATCAACTGATAGATGTGTAAAGCCTGCAGGTACATATATCAAAGACTTGCAGCTGTAAACTGTAGAAAACGGTGATTCTACAAAAAGGAAATAAATGAGTGTTTTCAAAATTCTGTTGTTTTTTTTTAAATTGTTCTTCCACTTTATAGTATCTTAGTTATATTTTCTCTATCACAAAAACCTACAATATTTAACATGCATTAAAGTTATGTTGTAACATAAAAACACATAAAAGTATTTAGAGTCCAGCTTGCAGTTAACTTTCAGCACAAAGATAATCCTTCAGATCCTTTTATTTTTTGATCGAGCTATATTTGAGAGTACTGTCTATAACTAAGAGTACTCAGAAAAAGCTCAGATGCTGTATACAATACATTGTTTGTTTTTAAATTTAGACCAGCTGCAGACAGGGACACTTTGCTGAGACATAAAAAAGGAACCCCTGATCACAGTCAGCCGACCTGAAAGCTTTGCACCTTTTTCACCCTCAGCCTGTGCAGCTGGGCTCACCTGGCACATGACATCAGTGTGGCTTTGATGCTGTTCACAGGGACCACTTGTGAGATCCAGCTCCATCAGTGTCAGTCTCAGCCTTGTCTTCACGGCGGGATTTGTGTTGAAGATGATGTAGGCTCTATTTGTTTGTGCTATGTTGGTTTCCAAGGAGAACGATGTGAAATCAACACAGATGAATGCCAGGAGCACCCATGCCAAAACGGGGGTCTGTGTATTGATGGGGTGAATGAGTAAGTCTTTAGAAATAAAGTGCATGTTAATACTGTAATCAACTGGAGGAAACATGCTGATATGATACCAACATGTGTGACTGTCTCAGATACAGCTGTGACTGCTCACACACAGCATTCACTGGAGCTCTCTGTGAGACGCCGCTGTCACCATGCTACTCTGATCCCTGCTTCAACAACGCCATCTGTAAGGACAACCAGGGTAACTACACCTGTGAATGCTGGCCAGGTGAGTAAAGAAGATTTTGTTTATTCTTCTCTTGTTCCCATCTTAACCACAGTTAACCCATTTCAGGGTTTGAGGGGCGTAACTGTGAGATAGACGCCAACGAGTGCAGCTGCAGTCCGTGCCTGAATGGTGGTAGCTGCATCAGGGGGTCATGGCCGGCTCTGTATGGCAGCAAGCCTCTGCTGCCTAAAGACTATGAACACAGCTTCCCTGCAGGCTACATCTGCATCTGTCCTCCAGGAATAGCTGGTAGGTTTTTTTTTATCTTTAGCATGGGAAAAGAAAGCAATTGTCGAAATAAAGACATAAACATTACCATGGTTTACACAATAGAATACTATAAATGGAGCATTACCATGTGGAGATTTGGTGGTGGCAGTGTTATGCTGTGGGGAATATAGGTTTCAGTAGAGATGGAGAAGCTGGTCTGAATAGTTGGAGATGGTTATAAAGGGCAATCAGTGAGCAATTCCATCTAATCTGTCTGAATTTGAGATAAGTTATGTGGCAGGGGGGTCAAGCCTTCCTCTCTACAGGTGTGTGAATTTAGTAAAGACACAAGATGAGTCAGGCTGTACTTGCAGTTCAAAATATTTTAACAAAGGGCTTTATTTTGTTATTATTCTCTAATTATTGTTGGACTAATATCCGGTTTGTAGCTGTAAAGCAACTAGAGAAAAATGCTTGATTATTTTTTCTTTTAGCCTTAGCTAAATTGCGATTTAAATCTCTTTTGCAAAACAGGCCAAGGAAAAAACAAATTCAAAACATTAAAACTCTCCCCTTAAACATTTACATACATACATACATACCTTTTTGAAGTGATTTAACATGAATTTTAAATCCTTTGAGCATCACAAGGGCTTGAATGTAAAGTTCAGACTAGAATCTATTCCAGGTAGTTGGTGCTGAAAAATGTTTTCTTACTTTGAGGACGACAAATTGTAGGACATCTATGGATTGGAGATTAAAACTTCCTTGCTTCTCTGTTTAAAGACTCGTCCTATATGATGGAGGAGCACCAATATTCCAGGCAGGGGAATTCAATCCACTAAAAAGTATCTTGCTGCTTTAAAGCTACATATGTTGGAGACCTTGTTGGTAAAGATGCTGAAGAAATACTTTGAATTGTAACTTTTAATCCTGTTAATTTACACTCCTATGCAGCAAAAGAGAAACATTCAGCTGTAAAAATATAGCATCATCTCTGCTTGTGGTCCAACTGTGAGCTGTTTGCCTGCTAATAATTGTGTTCTAAAAACTGACGCTCTGCCAGCCGTGGCGGCTCTGACTCAGTAAGGTGGCCAAATAGCATTAGCCTAATCCCCCGGGGATCTGGCTTTGCTGGTCTCCTGACTGAACCTATTCAGCTCGACATGCTTCAGAGTGCACAGCGACACATGTAGCTACAGCTCCACTGGGACATAAATGCAAACTAGTATGATGTCAAACAAGTTTGGGTCGGTTCTGTGGGGAAACCTGTCGGCATGATGTTGGCGCCAGCAATATGGATTTTGTGGATTTTGTTGCTTGGGACAGGTAAACGACACTATTTGTTTATGTGAATAGACTGTAATGCTGTTGCATAACAGCCAATCAGATGTGGTTTTCTTTAAGCATTAATCACTAATTCATTCAAGTAATTTATTCCATAATAGTTGTTTGAAATTTAAAAACAATTTCATTTTTTTTTTTTTTGATTTAAAGAGTAGAGAGAGTATTGCAGATTTTGCAGGACTTTCATGATCCAAACATTTTAAAGGATAATTTGAGCAGATGAAAAGGTTCATCATTTATCACAGACCCAAAATACAAAAAGATTTCTCAGAAGATTATTAAACTGCAGGAAGATCAGTGAATTCTTTCTCAAAGTGACTTTTCTGAGTCTTTTCTGTCTCTGTTGACAGGATCCCACTGCCAAGAGGTGATAAACCACTGTGAGTCCACTCCCTGTCAGAATGGGGGCAGATGTGAGAGCCTTGTCGGGGGCTTCCTCTGCCACTGCCTCAATCAGAGTCCAGACGGCGTTCTGTACGGAGGTGTGAACTGCGATGTGAAGCTAGTTGGCTGTGAAGGCCACGAATGCCAGAACCAGGGCTTCTGCTCTCCTTTCCTGCAGGATGGGACTCATGGTTACACCTGTTCCTGCACACCTGGATACACCGGACCACTCTGCAACACTCCAACCACCTTTTCCTTTGAGCGCAGAGGTTACCTGCTGCTCCACAACCCCCTGCTGAACGCTGATCTTACCTGCAACATCACGCTCAGCTTCAAAACTGTTCTACCCTCAGCGTTGTTGTTCCAGAGGAGCATCAGGGGGCTACTGCTGCGGCTGGAGCTGGAGGGGGGTCATCTGGGTCTGACGTTGAGGAGGGAGGAATCTGCTGGGAGCGGAGCAGAGAGTCACCAGGCTCTGGAGCTTCAGCGAAACATCACAGATGGAGAGTGGCACACTGTAGAGGCTGTGCTCACAAACGAGGATCTAAGCCTCAGATTAGTGGGTGATGCTGGAAACTGTGGGGACCAGCCATGCTATAAGGTGGCTCCAGTGCCAAGCAGTCTAATAGGACTGGACACCTCCCCTCAGAACACTTTTATTGGAGGGGCACTCAATGATCCAAGTGGCTCCAGCAGTTTCCCTGCTTTCATTGGCTGCATGCGTGACGTGTTTGTAGACTGGCAGCTTGTTGTTCCAGAGGAATGGCTGAGCGACTCTGCCGTTAATGTGTCCCCCGGCTGCAGCCACAGGGACCGCTGCTTGGACAAGCCATGCCAAAACAGAGGCCAGTGTGTAAACCTGTGGCAGAGCTACCATTGCCAGTGTGCAAGGCCCTACGAGGGGCACGACTGTGAGGAGGGTAAGTTTACCTCTAGAAGAGCTTAAGTGATATTTTTATACTTTAATATACCTTTTTTTTACCATTGGGTTCAGATACTTGGTAAAGCATTGTGCCTGGAATGAATAATTCGGACAGGAGGAGGAGAAGTTACAGCACATGTGGCAAATATAACAAATAGGTAATTAAGTAACATCCTTAGCTGCTTTTGTGTAACAGAAGTTGTCAGAGAAGAGTCCAATCAAAAGCCAGAACAAAGAGGCAGAGATCCTCTTATCCGACGTATCGGATTAAGGATACAAAAGATTCTGTTTAGGAATTAATCAGATCCTGCAAGGAAATGTCAGAAAAGAAAGAGAGAAAATTAAAGAGACTTTAAAGTTATTTCTCAACAATCAAAAGCCAATCTTTTTTCCACTGCATGAGTCTAAACCCTTTGTCAATGTGAAAACATTTTCACATCTACAAATTTGAAGCATCCACAGGATCACCCTGAAGCTTACATAACGTATTACATGCTCCACCTCACTTCTTAAGCCTGTTTTTTTCCTCAGCTGTTTTACTGTCTGATAAGATGACTGACCCACAGTGGAAAGTGCTGACAGCTGACACCAAATACTCTTTATGAGGGCTTGTGTCACCTTAAACTTCCCTCTATTTACTCCCTAAATGTCTGTCTCTGCAGAAACGCTAATCTTGCATAAATCTCTTTCAAAGAAATCCAGCTTAGTGATTAGTAAAAGTATTTATACTCTTTACACCTTTCTGATTGTTCTCATTTTCCAAAAACAAACTTCCTTGTAATTTATTTGGACTGATAACACAAATTGGAAGAAGGATATGTGGTGTGACATGTTTAGTCCCTGATAAAATCCAAGACATTCAACCACATGGAGAAAGTGTTAAACAGAGGGTGCCACAACTTTCAAACCTGCCAGGATGTGGATGTCCAGCTAAACTGAGCGGGCGGCCATGGAGAGCATTTAGCTCTCATGTTAACTCTGCAGAGTTAAGATTCATGCAGGAGCGTTTGTCTCTATGGCGACTAAACAAAGAGCCAAAGCTACGAGGTAACGCCTTAGATCAAAGAAAAGATGTCCTAAATGTCCTAAATAAGGGTTAGAAATAGCTTTTTAACATCACCATCAATGCAAAAATGTCCCTTCTCTACATGTGAAAAGATGTTAGACGCATAATCAAAAGACTTGCTGTTCACTGAATAGAAATGTACCACACACACTTTTTAAGTACATTTTGAAAACTGTTCACTCAAAAGTTGTTGTAGCATAGTCAAATAAAAAAAAGGGTTATTTATTTCTACATATTGATATAATATACACATAGAATAATATCTTTATTTATTAGTAACCTAAATACATTTAAAATTTATGGGCAGACTTATAAAGTTTATTTTGTATATTGGGATATTGTTGTTCTTTTATATAAAAACAATCTTAAGATAAAATCATACTGATGTTGTCAGCCAGACCAAAATATTGACTTCCTCTTGTTTTGCAGAGCATGTTACTGCTCGCTTTGGGCATGAGGACTTTCACAGCTATGCGGCCTTCACCATCACCGAAGATCTGGGTCAGAACCTCTCCGTCTCCCTGTTCCTGCGCACACGGAGACAGAACGGACTCCTTCTGGTGCTTACCAACAGCAGCAGCCCGTACCTCCACATGTGGCTTGATGCCGGCAGGGTCACAGTTCGTATCCATAACTCTGAGAGCCTAAAGGCACGAAGAGCGATCCACGATGGAGAGGTCCACTTTTTAAATATAGAGGTTCTGGATGGCCACCTGTCGCTGCATGTGGCGGGTGAAAATCAAGGGGAAATAGAAGTAAGAACAGTTGATGTCCAAGCAGGCGACAGGGCTTTTGTCGGAGGTCTGCTGGAGAAGAGAACCACCTCAGAGTTTGGTGGGTTTTTCAAAGGATGCATCCAGGATTTGAGGATCAGCGACAGGAGGCTGCAGTTTTTTGGGCTGGATGCTGCGGTGGGATCATATCCTCTTGATCTTATGGAAAAAGTGATTGCTGGGTGCTCTGGAGACAACACCTGTACAGTAAGAAAACACAGATTTAAAAGAACTGATGTTGCACATTAATACACGTAATATCTTGGAGCTAAACGTAGGAAAATATGCTTATAGTTCCAAAAATATTCTATTAAAAACAATACGTGGAAATACATTAAATGCAGTGTTTATAGAAAGAAGATTAAGGGGGGAGAAATTGGCCTGAGAGATGTCTGCATAATTTTAAGCTTTCTTTCATTCCATTCTACAGGATTTCATTGTCATAATTAAGCTTTAGTAATATGAGTATATAGTAAAGTAGTATAAAATGATATATTCCTATTGTGAAACAATATTGTAAACAGCAGAAGTCCTATCTGTTATCAAAATACAGAGCTTTTTGATGTTATCATGGTTAGAAGAAGCACTAAAATATCAGAGGTCATCCGGTGCCAGTTGGAGTAGTACAATAAATAAATACAATCACTAAACGTAACTGTTTAAACTCAGGATAAAAAAGAGAGTTTTTAGAGAATTTATGATTTATTACATTGGTTTCCTTATTTTTTTATGATTACATTCACAACATTCATTATGCTTAAACAATTATCGAAACCCAAGATGGTGATCATACAGAGCCGTAACCTTTAGATTAATTAGAATTATTTTATTTATCAAACCAAACTTAATTTATCCTACAAATCCTCCAACATGGGATGGTAATGGTTTTTATTTTCTAAACTTGAGGAAGACTTGGATGCATTTTACAGAAACAATTTTTCATTATTTCCAGGAAAGCTCAAAAGAAATCAGCCCTGATAGTTTCCCAGACAGCAGGTAGTTAAATGTTATTATGGACAGTGGATCAGGTTCTGTGTCTTCAGGAGCAGAATCGACACCTCATTAATAAAGAAACTATTAATGCAAACATTGTAAACAAAAACACAGTTTGCAGTTTGTTGATGCGCTCTGGGTAGGAGGGACCAGCTCCCTTTGCAAAATGGATGTCAAAGGGAGAAACATAAAGCAAAACTAAGAACTTTGTATGGTTGAGGATGTCTAAAAGTTTTTTTTAATTAATAGTAAGTAAATATTTTGTTGAAGGATTAGCTAACCATGGTAAATCAAATAGATCCAGAACCCTTGAGGAAAAACACACAGGCTGTTATTTGTTTCTCATTTACAGAGAAATCCATGTCTAAACGGGGGCATTTGCTTCTCTGAGTGGGACGACTTCACCTGCACCTGCCCCAGCAGCACAGCAGGGCGGCGCTGTGAGGAGGTAAAGTGGTGCGAGCTGTCACCATGCCCAGCAGCTTCAGAGTGCAAGATGTTGCAGCAGGGTTATGAATGTAAGTTGCTCCTACATAGAGCTGGAACAGCTTATAATGACATTTAATGTGTGTTTGTTTTCCTTTTCTTTTCTAAAACCCAGAAATGAACAGAAAACCTTTATTTGTTGCTTAAAGGCAAATGTTTTTGACCTCCAACAGAAGGAAAATGTGCTGTATGTTATCTAATGATCAGCCTTTTACTAGGATTTACCAGTTCCATTCTTAACTTGCCTCTATGTGACTGAATGTCACAACAGTTTTATTTAGATGCTGGCCTCAATCTCTCCTCACAGCATTCCGTATCCAATCCGTAAAGCAGGGTTGAGCCAAAGCTACTTTATACTTTTCTCAGAGGGATTGGAGACGTTTCTTCCTTTCTTTTTAAATGATAAGCTCAACATCGGTTATTTAAGGGCTTCGGCTCTATTTAAGGACATTTAAATTATTAAAAATTAATAAGCAAGGAAATGAAAATGGCCAGCCAAACAAAGACCTATAATAAGGTGCTAATAATATGTGCTTAAAACTCCTCTGTAAAATTGTAAAACCATACTATCTCCCACCATGAATACTGCCTGAAAATATTTTCTACACCTAAATAAATCTTTAAAACCGTGTTAAATAAAAGATTTGGTGTTCAGTTTGTGTTTAGGAGGCACCAGTGTGCTCCAGATCTTTAAATGATGGTAAAAAAGGATGTGAAGAGCTCCTAACACCTGTGTTTGTCCATTGTGTTGAAGGGCCGGTTAGAAACTTGTCCCTTCAGACTCTTAGTCTGAAATTCTGCAAAGTTTTATCTTTGAGTGGAAACATTTATACAACTTTTGATGGAGTTAAATAAGTATTCCAAATAAAGAAAAAAATATAAGCAATTCCCTCAACATTCCGCTTCCCATCCAAGAAGCTTTTTCAATTCAAAATATCAGGAATAACTTTGAGTTCGAGGTTTTATACAGTAGCTCAACTAAGCCTTGTTTTTTGTTTCAAAACATGCAAATTGAAATGGACGAAGGGCTCCAGCCCTTTGGTATAGGTTTCATTTGGCTTTTTTTGTTGGCCTGCAATGCCCCAGTCAAATTAGCAGCATATTAGTAACATATATGGAGGAAAAGTTTGTAATTTATCAAAATACTTGTGGTGCCACAGGAGCTGGCAGCCTCTTTCTAGAGCTGACCATGTTGTTAACACTAGGAGCACTATCCTTGTATCTTGTCGGGGTAATCACAATAATGATGTACACTGATTTGAGTATATTATTTTAACTGCATTATATGCTTTCTTGTTCTGTAGTTTCTGTTTTTATACTTTTACCTTTAAATTAATCAAGCTTCGGGTGGCCTGGGACTTTGCTGCTTGAAAACCTGAATTTCTTTCTCTTTTAGTTTATTTTAGACAATCCATTAAATTTAAAAACTTATTACTTGCAAACATTATGTATAATAATATATATAAAATAATAATATTTATTATTTAATGCCTGTGTCTGAATAGGGGCATGAGGAAGTGAACCCTATTGAATTAATTTAGCTCTTAACTTAAACAATCTTCGACATTCTTATTTACCTATGACTCCATACTTCTCCAAGGTCCATTAAGTGAGCAAAGAAATTACTTTATGTACATATGAAGATACATATATACCCATGTACATGCACCTACTGTAAACACATCATCATTCATACAACTGCTTTTGTGCAGCACCTTGGTCCTGTTGGTAAAGTGTCAAACATATAGTTGGATTGGATTGGAACTGTTTCTTAAACATTCATAATATAGGCCTCCACTGAAGGGCGATGAACGATTTGCTATTTTATCACAGTCTGAAAATGTCACTCCAACATTTCCCTTTTATTCCTTCAGGTTACTCCAATGCAACTTTCCTCAACGACAGCACAGTGATGGTCTATCAGGGAAATGGCCGTATCACCCGAAACATCACCAGCCTGTCTTTTACCATTCGCACACGGAAGCGTAATGCGGCCATCCTTCATGCAGAGAAAGGTTCCTCCTTCATCACGGTCTCTGTTCAGGATGGGTTGCTCTTCATGGAGCTTCAGAGCTCTATGAACAAAGAAGATAAGGAGGAAAGAGAAAATGGTTTGTCGACAGTAAGCCTCAGCAGCAAGAGGAGCATCAGTGATGGTGAGTGGCACACCGCCCATCTGTTCATGACGGCACCGTGGGCTCAGTCCTCTCGCTGGACTTTGGTACTGGATGAAGAAATAGAGGAAGCCAGCATCTCTAGAAGCCAGGGCAGGAACCTGAACTTCCTCAGAGAAGGGGTGGACATCTACCTGGGTGGCCTGGCTCCTAATGCTGGCTGGTCTCTAGCTGGTTGCCTGGGCACAGTAGAGTTGGGGGGTATTGCTCTGCCTTACTTCAGATCTCAGGAAGTAAACCTCCCACGGCTGCAGGAGGAGCAGTTTGTTCAGTCGTCAGCAGAACCTGCACTTCCCGGCTGCAGAGGGGCTTCAGTGTGCGAACCCAGCCCTTGTCTCAACAACGGCCAGTGCCATGACCTCTTCAACACCTACAACTGCACCTGTGCTGAGGGCTGGGCTGGGAGGCGCTGCGATGTCCTGATAAACACTTGTGCTTCCAGCCCCTGTGTCCATGGTAACTGTACCGTTAACGGACTCACCTACGAGTGCACCTGCGAGTTTGGTTACACCGGTGTGGACTGTGAGGAGGAGGTGGATGTGTGCGAAAACCACCTGTGTGCCAATGGAGCCACTTGTCTCCATGGGCCAGAAAAATATGCCTGCCTCTGTCCAGAGAACTACACTGGACCCCTCTGCAGGTCAGTTCTGGTGTTTTTCTGCTGACCGGGTGGTGAAGTAAACAGAGGGAAATTCACTTTTACCTTCACTTCCACTGGCTGAGAAAGACATCACTTCCTGATGTCTTCAGATTAATTAGACCAAAAATGTTCTGTTTTTATTTGCTACAATATCAGAATAACTGGAGAAGGAAATTAAAATGAGGCCTTACAGAAGTTTTCGCAATTTAGAAAATGATATACATTCATTATTGGTAGAATTAACCTTTAGACCATATGACTTAGGTCAAATACTTTTCTTTGCAAAGTTTCTCACAAGTCTTCTGGAAAGTTGGACAGAAGTGGTGTTAGTGTGTCAGTTTAATAGGCCAAAAAACATTTCCAATGGGACCTTGATTAGTTCAGATGTGAGATGTGAGTAAGATGTAAACCTGATCCTAACTCAACATGGCATATAGTAACTGGTTATAGGATGCAACCCAGAGCTCAGCTTCCCTGTGGGAATGGATGCAGTAGAGAAAAATATGTAAAAATGTTATTCAATATTTACAGGTTTTATGTAGAGTATCTGATTAATATTAGTTAAAGGTTGCTTTTTAAATTGCATGGCTTTGTTCAAACATTTTGGTATTTCTCACAAGCTGCTCACACAGTTTGCTGGAACTGTGTCCCATTCCTCCAGACAGAACTGGTGGAACTGCATTTTATTTTACACTTTCCTAAAAAGATGTTTCAAAATCTGTAAACACTTTTTCTATGACAATAGGGCTTAATGATAGCTGGTCCGATCATTGTCTTTGTTGTCCATAACCCTTTTTTGTAACTAATTTAGGCACTGTTATGCATTGTCGATGGGAGAGCTGAGTTTAGGTTATGCTTTAGAATAGATAACTTTTTCTTTGGACATCCGTCTTGTAAATGCAGCAGTCCCTCCTGCATCAACACATCCACAATGCAGCTTTCTTATAGCTTTCTTAGGCGAACAAGACTCAGACCAAAACAGATATCTCCAAAAAACATTAGTGCTTTCTGTTACTGTAAATGTATTTGTAAACTTTAATCCGGCCTTTATGTTGATTTTGGAACAATGGCTTCTTCCTCTCTGAGTGGCATTTCATGCCATCTTGGTACAAGACTTGTTTTACTGTGAACAATGAGCCATCTTCAACTTCAGTATCTTCAGAGTATTTTTTTGTTGTTCTGAGGTTAATAAAAGCAAAAAAGAACTAAAGTTTCTCAGAATAGAGTATCTTGGCAAATTCCCTTGGTGATGGTACATAGTCATGGGAATTAAAAGTCTATCTTATTTAACAAGTAATTAATTCAAACAGCATCTATTAATGCTTGCAAGGGAGATCAAATATAGCTTTTGCCAATGTTTGGTATGTTCTGGTCTGACAAAGGATTGCACTAACCATGGAAAACGGCGTCATCTAAACAACTTTATTGAACAAAGTGGGCAGTTTTCCACAAACAGCATGATTGTTGAAATACCCTTCACCTAAAGGATTCTAGCTCCTTAACAGAACATCTATCACTGAAAAACAGCTTCTAAGGCATCAGTTAGATAAAGCTCCCATTTAGCCGTGTTTGGTGTTCTGCTTGGTTGTATACATTTGTGCAATAAACAAAACACAACAAGCTCAGGTTTAGGATTTTAACTAGAGGAATAGTGTGTAATTATTATTTTTCCCATTACATGTTGTTTGAAAAGATAAACATGTTATATTGAGGGAGTAGGATTTGTTCTCAAGGATGAAGCAGGCTTTATGATGTCCAAAATTATTTTCTTAATAGTTTTACTGATTTATTTAGATGTTTTTATTACATCATACATACAAAGTGATTTGTTTGTGTAGTTGCCTTCCTCAGTTTATCGGATGAGGCACATTAAGCTAACGAAACATGAAAGGATCATTTCAGCTTTCGTAAATTGATGAAAAGGTGCATTAATAGCATATACAGACATCTGACTATGATTAAATAAAATAAAAAAAACCCTGAAACTCTTACATTTTCACATTAAAAACATCCAGTATTTATACATTAATCCTAACTAACCAAAAAAAATCATAGAGATGGAAAAGGCTTTTGGGTCTTTGTATACAGGGAATGCAAATATCTGGCTTCAACACCATTTTCATTTTTGTACAAAGCTTGTGCAAAATGTGAGTTTTCAGACTATAAACAATCTCTAGTTATCATATTTTCAATGCTCCAAAAATGTCTTCAAAAAGCAGAACTAAACCTTACTTAGCAAACACAAAATACACAAATAAATGCTCTAAAATCGCACAGCCAAGGGACCGCAGCACAACACAAAACAAAATCCTTCACTGTAAATGTCTCCACATCTCTGCCTCTGTTCAGCACTTCAACCACAGTTGCAGTGAGCGTCTCAGAAGCTGCATTTCTATTCTAGTGTCAGCCAGAAAAGGCCTCAGTCTCTCTGGTTCGACGCCAGTTTCTCTCCTCTGTCATCTACGGTTTGCCTCTGAGAACCAGCGGGGGAACGCCTCCAAACATTTATCCCGTAAACACACAGCCTCCTGCCTTTTTTGCCTCTTTTGCAAGGATAAAATCTTTGCAAGTGTCTCAATAAGAAAGCTGCCAGTGAAGCGATCTCCCTTTACATGGAACATCTTCGCTGTATAGTTTTCATCAAAATGACTTTCCTTTGTTTGTCTCACTTGTTTGTGCTTCTTTCTTCCTCCTTTCATTTTTTCTCCTCTTTCTGTTGCTGTGCAGTGAACGGGAGGAAGAACCTCCTTGGTACATCGTTGTCAGAAAAATGTGAGTTTTATTTTTCTTTATTTATTTTCCCAGCGTTCCCAGGTGTTTGTTTCCTGTTAGATATTTGTCTCTCACATGTCATGCACAGTGCATCCTGTTCTTTTGTAGAGTTGTGTGCAACAAAATGCCAAGAAAAGCAAATATTAACACTCCCTCCGACTATGATTGTTGTCAAAATGAACCAACCGCTCTTTCAAATGAGTGACAGCTGTTGTTCAAAACATTCCCAACCATCCAAACAGAAGATTTTGCAAACAAAAATGTACCTTTTCAGAGATAAGCACCTATTTTTATATCCAATGTGGAGTGACTTTCACGATGCCAAGAGAGGGTTGCAGAAAGATTGTTTTTTTGTTGATTCCTGCACTTTGGATGTGACATTATGTTTTTCTATAATCTTATTATAACACATTTATTTTGTTTTTGGGAAAACAGCAAGAGGCTAAACTAAACATCCAGGTTCATGTGGATTCAGGCTCAAATAAAGAAATCCATCAAAGTGCTTAAAAAGTCAGGAGTTTTTAAGTTGTGATGTTTTTTATTAAAAGATAAACATCACAATATCTAAAATATTTATTAGTTTATATTTTTAGACATGACTATCTCTGATGTTTGAAATGTTTTCTGGCTCCTAAACTGGATCAGTGGCTCTCAAATAAACTGTTATTTAAGCTTAGATGCAAAAAAAAAGGAACTGAAACAGTAAAAAAAAAAAATAGTTTTTTTTTTTAAATTGTTTTTAAGAATCTATTCTGTTATAAGAAGTCATAGATTTTGAAACTGAGATGATCTCAGCTTCTTTAGACAGTGGAAGGACTTTTTACCACATTCCCAACTCACGTCACATTTTAACAAAAAAAAAACAAAACAGTTTTAGAACAAATTAAAGAGATATATGGACATTTAAAATGTGTTGGAACTTTGTAAATAAAACCCCTTAACATTACCTTCTCTTCCCTGTTAGCAAGCCCAAGCTGCCTGTTTCTGTGTGTGGAGATGAGCACAGGAATTACACCTGCTTTAACGGAGGGAACTGCACTGACCGGGAGCTCTCCTGTGACTGTCCTGCAGGATTCATTGGGCACAGGTAGGATACAGCTGCTCCTTTCATGAATAGATTTATCAGTCGATGTACGTTCCTACTTCCACCAATGGTCATGGAACCTGTTTAACCATAGAATGAGATCTTGTGGCAGAAATGAGCTTGGGAGGTTGACTGGGCTCTCCCTTAGAGAGGGTGAGGAGCTCGGTCATTCCGGAGAGACTTGGACTAGAGCCGCTTCTACTCCAAATAGAGAGGAGTCAGCTGAAGTGGCTCAGACATCTTTTTTGGATACTCCCTGGACGCCTCCTACCGGCAGGAGGCCCAGGGGACGACCCAGGACAGGCTGAAGGGACGACGTCTCTCAGCTGGCTTGGTGCGCCTCATGGTTCCCCCAGAGGAGCTGGAGGAGGTGTCTGGGGAGAAGGAAGACCGAGACTGAGAAAATAGGCTGCAGGCTTATAGATGCATCAGAACTGAACTACTGAGGTGTCTGTCTGCTCATCAAACAATGTTGTAGTCGTTACGGGTCAAATAAAAAGGATATTTTAAATTGTAAAAACGTACATGTCTCTTTAGAGAGCAGTTTGAAATGTAATTTTTAAAATGTTCTTAAGGGAATAATTGGCAAAATGAAATGAACTTACAAATTGACAGAACATTAAAGACAAAACAGTACAATTTTTACATGTTAATTCAAACAGAAATTGAATCTGTTAAACAGAATAATCCAGCTGAAGCTTGTATGTTTGAAATTATGGTTGTTAAACCATTGATTTTTTAACAGTGATTAATCGCAAAACCTTCATAGTTATACATACTGCGATTCACTGCAGTTTGAACTGCATGTCTCCTGTTACTTGCATATCAAGGCAGTTCTAAGCTCATAGTGTAGAATATTTAACCAAAGTCTCCAATGGGAATCAAATGAACACATAGAATTTCCCTTTTGACCTTTTTATTTAAATAAAAGGTCAGATCTATGGAGCCGGGAACTGACATGGGAAACCAATATATAACCTTTTACCGCTTCAACACATAACCAAAGGGGCTGATTACTGGTTAATCAAAGGGACAAACAGTTTTATGTCTCAAATGTGATTAAAAAAACCCCCCTGCAAAATGTGGTATGGATTCTTTTTAATTAATCGCGATTAATAGATAAACGCTGACAGCCATACTTCAAATATTTGGCCAAAGAAAAAAGAATTCAATCAGGAATTAAAATAGCTTGAAATATGTTAAGTTGTTTTCCATTATCAAAGATTCTCAAATTCAAACTGAACCAACCTATATCCATTTAATATCTGCTGTCTTGCTCTTGTGATTTAAAAAAAAGTTTTTCTGCTGCAAAGAAAGAACCAGACCAAAAATTACAAGAATCTCTACTAACGTCAAAGTCTGGTCCCCTATGATGGGGCAACACACAGCCTTCCTTCTAGATTAGTAAAGCAATACAAGATCTGGTGTCTGTATGTCAAATTTGCTACATAGACGACGTTGATTTGTCTGTCATGGCTGCAGGTGCGAGCAGGAAGTGGATGAGTGCGAATCCAACCCATGTCTGAACGGAGGCTACTGTCGAAACTTGATCAACAAGTTCGTCTGCGTGTGCGACATGAGCTTCGCTGGAGACGTGTGCCAGACGGACGTAAGCGACATTTACTTTTATGTGGCTATATTGCTGTGGCAGAACCTCTTCCAGCTGCTGTCCTACCTCATCCTCAGACTGGACGACGGGCCAGAGGTGGACTGGGGAGCAAATGACTAAGTGTGTGTGGAGGGGGGATCTAGAGACTATTCAGAAGGAAAATAAACTTTAAATGAGTGAATGTCAGGATAAAAATGAAAAAAAAAAAAAAGTGGACAATCATTTTGAACGACAGTAGGACTGAGAGTGGGGAGAAGAATAATTAGGGACCTCTGTGGTTTTGGTTCTTTGACTATAGAGCGACTCTGTGCCTTTCAGATCATTAGCACTTTATTTTTAGTAGGTATCTATTATAAAATGTATTTTGTGTGTCCATGAGAGAACTGGAACATTTGCCCTGATTCACAAACGCTGCTCCATGTAAGTATCTGAGCCACAAAGCAAATAGCACTAATGATAAACAGGCGCAAACCTCAAATCACTGCTTATTGCAGGTCAGAATGCCTCACTAATGCTTTACAAAACACATGCCATGTGCTCACTGTGCCCCGTCCTTTATGCCTGATGAGGACAAGTCACTTTTACTGATTTTATTTAACTCACTATTTGCCTCTGGATGTAAAGCTCTATTAACAGGAAATTTCCAAACAGGAAAAACACATTGCTTTCCCTTAGCAATGTATTTTTAGATGGAAAACACTAATTTGCATCAATTTCAGGCTCCCTTCACAACAAGTCCTAACTGATCCCTTCTGTTCTATCCTTACCAATGACCTTACCTAAAAACATGAGGCAACTCTTTGGAAATTATGTGTTGCAAACAGCTTAGGACTCACAATAATGATAGTTTGTGCTGTAGGTCTAGTTTACATGAATATTAAGGGAAAAACAGAGCATAGAAACTCTTCCAAAACAGTTATTAATGCAGGAGATGTTTTTGCGCAGTATGAGGTGCAAATCTTTCTTTGTAAGAGTTTTGTGAATTAGATGCTTTGGATAGCTTGCAGTGATTTAATGAATCGGGTTCTCCAGTGTACAGTTCAATCTATGCTAGATATTTTTCACTGTTGTTAATTCTTTTATTTTTTTTATTTTTATTATTTACCTCAGATATATATATATATAGGTGTATGAACACCAATTTTCAAAAATAACACCAAACAACACCAAACTGAACTGGTTCCTAGTTGAACTAAAGGTTAGGTCTAAGCATGAGACTTGCTTTTGATAGATGATCCAGCCTGGACATTCCATTATCTGCTGTACATTGATGGCAAAAAAAAAAGCCTTTTAATGAAATCTAGTTTTTCTGTATTGAGAATTTAAAAAACCCAAGTTTCTCAAATGCATAGGCTGTAAAAAACCTGGTAAATTTAGATTTGTTTGTCTCAATTACTTTAAAAGAGACACAAGAATCCAGCTGAAAAGCACTAATTTAAATATTCACAAGTGAAAAGAAACAAAAACATGAAGACAAATAAAAAGGGATAGAATTAAGAGAGTCTGATAAGCTGTCTTACGTGACGTGACAAGGGCTTGTGTTTTCAAGTATACAATTCACAGAAGAAAAAACTAAAAGCAGAACAAAACATGATGCTCTGTTGGTGTCAAACTGCATCTGAATTCAGTTTGGTTGTTTTTACAGGATATTTTATTATCCACCTTTAGTAGGGTGGGAGCATAGGGAAAAACAGGAGTAAAGTCATTTTTTCAGATTGATACTTAGAAAAGAAGCAGTTGCGATAAAATAGGATGGAACAATATATTTGCTGTTATCTGGACTATTTAATTAGAAATAATTATCTAATGATGGCTTTAAGCATTCTGAAAAGCCATTTTCTGAGTCCAATACTATAAAACACTGAGCTTCTACGTTGCAAAGGGAAAACATGCTCTGCTTTCTGAAAAGCCATTTCTGGTGAGCTGAGGAGAAATATAAAATCCCAGTTATTTATACGTTTCCCACTGTCTGATAACCTGTCAGTCTTTTCTGAACTTTTGGGTTTGGAAGCTGTGTATGGGTGAATTTGTGAACTCGGAAAAAACAGTGCTGTAGCAACAAAAGCTCCTGGAGGGCAACGGATGCCTCACTTGTTCTTGATGTGCGTTCAGAGCAGCTTGTGACTGACTGCTGAGTGTTGTTTTGCACCAAAGAAGAAGTTTCTGCATCTGAACCTTTCTGTGTGAGCCAACGATATTTTAACCCCTAAATTCTCAGCGGCTCTGCTTGTAGAGGTGTCACAGCAGCGCTGTGGTCAGCACTGCAGCAAATCTTTGTTTCTCATGGTAGACTTCATGTATAGTTTTAGGTCATCTGTGTGTGAGTGTAATGTCATGTTTGTCAATCATACTCTGTCTGAGTTTCCTGTCTTTTATCTGTTCTGTGTTGTTTAATAAAACAAAATCAAGAATAATTTGTTCTCTGTCATCTTTTAATGTCTCTCTACTCATTTCTTTTTTCTAATCGCCTCTTGTATCATTTGCTTGTCTACATTTTCAAAACCATCTGCAATAAAGACAGAAATCTGCTCATTGATTTTCCTTCTGTGTGTATGTGTGTGTTTGCTGTTCTCAGGTGGGCGCCATGACATCAAACATAGACAGTTAATCTCTTTTAACGAGATGACGATCCCAGAATAGCCGGGGTTCAGATGCACACCGTCGTCACGCATAGCACACAGTTTATCTCTGATCTATTTGATACGAGGGCTACTGTGCCCTGAAAAGCCTTTAGACGAAGCCTGCTTTGCCTCCAGTGAGCCACAATTATAACTATTGTTTGACAAACTACCTTAGATTGAAAACTTAATAAAATGCAAACTGTATTGTACTTTAAGTCATTTTATGTGAAGCCAACACTAAGCAGTGCTTCATTCTGGAAGGAGATAAAAAATCCCACATGGTTTTACATATTTCCTCTACAAATACAAAAATCTGAAAAGTGTGGCCTGTGCATGTTCAAACATTTTCATTGTTTTTTTTTTATGTAGTTTTCCCTTAATATGTTCAATTCTACTTTAGTTTTAATTCATTTGTGATATTTGTTAGCTATTTTATTTTTGTATTTTTTTTTTAGAAATTGTTTAGTTTCAGTCGAGCTCATTTGAGCTCCGGCTCATAATTATGAGCTCCGGCTGATAATTTGAATAATTATAAACTGATTTATTAATCAATAAATCGTTAACTGGAGTATAGAAACTAAAAAATGTCTTTAGCTGATAGAGAAACCCACTTAGAGCAGTAAATATATACCAAATTTGTACAAAAAAATCTAAATATTTAGCATTTATGTTTAAAAAACAATTCTTCGTCTGTCAACATGCTCTATCCAGAACTCCTCCATTGGAAAAGTTTTAGCATCATCTGGTTTAAATTCTGATTATAAATTGCTTTTTGATTATTAATTTGAAAAAAGATTAATCGATTAGCAAAATGATCATAGCTGCAGCCTAAAGCTGCTCTCAGCTGTTTTCCATTCTTTCAGGTTTTTACATTAAAGCTACAGTGTGTAATAATTACAGGGATATACAGTCAGAAATGTAATATATTATACATAACTATGTTATTTATCATCATCTACGAGCTCAGCCTCTTAACCTTAATATTTGAGTTGCCTTAGAATTCGTTCTATAATTACATAGGAGCGGGTCTCGCAGCCATGGAGGCAGACATCTTTGCGCTACGGCAGCGCAGAGCCAACAAACTAGCGTTTGCGAGATCGCCCATTACGCTCGAAAGTAACTACGGCAAGTTGAGAGAGATGAACTGAGACGGTACTGAACAATAGATGGCAGTATTATGCCTGAGAATACTATCTGTAAAATTATCTATGTAAACAAACCTCATCACTTGAGAAGGTAGGTGATGCGGACGTCGTGGAAGACATTTTGTCCCGTAACGCTCGCCGTACTGTTGGGGGGGAGAAGCGGTGGGGGGGGAGATGTTCATGTTGCTGCGGTCTGCAGTCTGGACGTTAGATGTCGCTGAAAATTACACACTGTAGCTTTAAGACTGAAAGAGATATTGTATTGCTGCTGCAGATTCCTACTTCAAGTACAAAGACTGAGTCCCATTAAAACAGAGAGGAAATGTAGCAGCATTAGATCGGTACTGCAGCCAACTGCTCCACATTAAATCACTGGCAGGAGGAAGAAGATATGGGACTATATATTACTTTGGTTATAAGGGTCGGATTTAGATTTTTGTTTAAAGTTTCTGCACAGAAAATAAATTACAATATTTGTGGAGAAAATCAGATACTGTCCCTGAAAGTCATTGCTGAGCGATATGTTGGAACACCGTCAAAACTAAAAGGTAGAGCACATCTTATAGGGCAAATAAATTTCCAAAATGTAAAGACAAACTCTTATGTAACTCAGATCTTATTTGACAAAACAAAAAGATGCTCCAATTTGCTCCAAAGTTTTTCTCATATGGATATAAAACAAACTAATAATGACAGTACTTAAAGTTATTTGATGAAAGGTGGTAGATGTGAATCTAAATGAAGAATAGGACATAACATCTGGATTTATGCATATGTATGTCAAATGTCCATAACTAGATTTATTATGGTTGTTTGATGTTTGTAAATTAAAAACTGTGAAATTCTTAGTTTTAATGCATTTATCGATTAGAAAGAGATCTCTTGTATTTAAATGCATTAACTGATTAGTAGTTAATAAGGGTCCGGTCTCTGGCCCATTGATTTATGCATCCCTATTAAATGAACTTGTCCAGAACTTACATGCATTTCTGGAGACAAAAAGAAAAGAAAACTGATTAAAACAGAGAATTTCTATATGAAAACATTTCTTTTGACATTATATTAGCTTAGATCAATGAAATGATTGGAAGCTAAAAGTTTCAGCAACATTTACACACATTTGTAGGCATATAGTGCACATATAGCAGCACTCATCCCCTTTAAACCTGCATCCTGTCTTCTGCAGCATTTTTAGCATGGGTAAGTGAGGGTGATTGTTTGTGCTTTGCAGGCACAGGTAGCCCTGATGGTGAGGAAGCAGAGTGGGGAGGAAATGGGGGAAGAGGTTTTTCACTGTTGGCACTGATGTGGCCATCCTTTGAGAGAAAAGAAGTAGAGAGGAAGAAATGTGCTTTGCCAGCAAAAAAGAAAAAAAAAAGGAAGAAAAAGGGAAAAAGAAGCATCTGGCGCTGAAGTGCAGTTTCAGCAGAGAGCTGGTGGCATTCACAGAAGTTTGGTCTGCTTCACAGGAACGTATGAGGGCAGCTTATCTGGCAGGCACACACACATACACACATAGAGCCGGTTGATAGTGCTGACAGCAGGGAAGCATCACTGCCGTCTCTGCTGTGTGTGGAGCGGCTCTGCAGAGGCTTCAGGGTGGCCTCGCTGTGCACCTCAGAGACTGGTTAGTTAGACATCTCTGTGTCTGCGTGTGTGGCACTCAGTGACTGATGGCAGGTCCTGGCTGCAGGCTGCTCCGGCTCGCTTGTGTCACACTCGCTCTGACAGCCAACTGTGCTGCAGTGACAGGTAAGCACTTTCCAAGAGTCAACAAAGAACTTTGTAGCAGTGGGAAGGAAACTCTGATGTCTACAGCGTCAACCATGAGCGCCAGGGTTATTTTTTGCCTTGGGATACGGATGGTTGTTTTTTAAATTAGTATTACTGTATGTTTCCATGTTGATTGCTTAGTGTAAAGTTTGCTGACTTCTGAGATTATTTTTGTGTAACCTGCCAAGTTCAGCAAGATGCTTTTAGCTGTGAAGATGCTGTCAGCGATGAATTGAAGTGTTGTGGAGACTTACAGCTGTAATGCTGTTGTAACCTTGTAGTAGCGGCTCAGGGAGTCACAGCTGTGACACCAACAACCAGCGCAGGTGTAAGTGTTGCTGTTTTTCATTGCTGGTTAATTAAAGTTGATCTTCAAAGATTTTGATTTATTTAACTCTTTTTTTGTCAAAATTTTTATTTTTTCCTTTGAGGACTCTTCTAATTTTCAAGGTGGTGGTTTGTTGTATGCAAAGATCAAAACTTTTCAAAGCTTTAACGGACATATATCATCATTGTTTACTTTTTAGTTGTGTTCTTTTTAGTTGTTATCATTTTCACATAAAAAATCAGTTAATAAAAAAAGAATAGAGTAAACTTCACACAGTAAAATGAATCAGGATGACACTTTGTAGAGCTGTAATCAGAGCAGGAGCTGAGATACGTAGTGGACTGGAACCCTACCCAGAGCTTTAAAAGCTTCTGTGATCAGCCCCGTCAGCCTGTGCCATGATGGAGATTCATCACTTGTGCTGTTAAGTAAAACATAAATGTTCTGGCATTATTGCTATTTCTGCAACAGCTCTGACTGGCATTTTTAAGAGGCTTGCCAACAGCGTTGTCAGGGGTAACGGTGAAAGGTAATATACACATCATTAACAAAGATGTTACTTTTTTAACTCTACAGTAGGGCTGGACAATTAACTGCATTTGGAATATAATAATTAAAAAACATGTTCGAATTCCAGAGGCACTAATAGTTTTTGTCACATTACATTTAACACGAGGCTGCACAGTGGCTGCAAGAAGGTTCTGGGTTCGATTCCCAGCCCCGGGTCTTTCTGCATGGAGTTTGCATGTTCTCCCTGAGCATGTGTGGGTGCTCTCCAGGTACTCCAGCTTCCTCCCAGAGTCCAAAAATATGACTGTTAGGTTGATTGGCTTCTCTAAATTCGCCTCAGTGTGTGCGTGAATGGTTGTTTGTCCTGTTTGTCTCTGTGTTGCCTTTCTAGGGTGTACCCCGCCTCTCGCTCATTGACAGCTAGCACCAGCACCCCTTGCGACCCCAGCAGGGATAAGCATGAAGGAAAATGGATGGATGGAAATTTGGCCATAGAGTAGCTAAGTTTCAGTTCATTTTTTAATGTTACTTGTATTTATAATTAGTTAGCTACAGTATGAGCGATCAATTTTCTCCAAGCAACTATCACAATAATTAATACATGAAGCCACAAACTTTGAGGTTGTTAAATAGATATTCTTAGGCTGTTAGGATAATTATCATTGATGATGTGTGAGTTTATGCCCTAATATTACTTTCCTATTGCTTGTCAGAACTAATTTTTTCCCCAGTATTTTATCTAATTAGGACAGTTCCTCTGTCTGGATTCACAGTTATAATCTTCATTATACACGTCGCAAAGATTTGGGAATGAATGAGAGTGGTGTCCTTCACAAAGTGTAATATTTTGATAAGGCTGGAGCCATGGATGTCTCCTCGTCTGCAAACGTGTGTGATGTAATGATGTGATGATGTGGCAGACTGGATTAGTTTAAAATGATTCTCTGTGAGCCCGGTTGGTAAGCAGCTGACTTCTGTAACCCTAAGCAGCTTCTCTGATCTGAGTCAGATTACAACTTCTATCAAAATCTGTTGTCAAGCCTAATGGTTATTTACTGTAATAGATATACATAATGAAGTGTTATTTAAGGAGTTTCTCCTGAGTGATCTCTTTTTAAAAAAAAGAACAGGAGAGATAAATCTTCAAGGTGTAGACACAGAGCTTTCCTTAACAGCTAAAAAGCTGTTTTTTTTTAAGCAAAATGATTCATAATGATATTAGTGTGATGTAGATGGCTGTCAGTATGCCACCCTGCTTTAGTAAGCATGACTCTGACGGGCTTTTTTGGTTTAGAAAAGTGGCTTTTTAAGTCACATATCCACTTTGATTTTAATTAAAAGCTAATTGAGATTCATTTCTTTCAGACTTGTTTGAACTTTTCTGGCCCTTCAACATGATGATATATGTCCTTAAAGTATAAATGGGAGCTGATTTTGGGTGAATCTGCTTTAATTCTCACCTTAAACGGTTTGCATGTGGCTGCTATTTTGGGGACAATGGATTTTGGTGCCAGTTCTGGTAGAATGGGATCATCGGCAGCATCTTGGCTGGATGTGCGTATCTGTGTGTTTGTGATCCCTCACAGACGGTGCGTGCTCCATACAGCTCGCGGGTGGCTGCAGTGCTGGCACCGTGTCTGGTCGGCTTGGCGATAGTGGTGACGCTGTGGCTGGCGCTTGCTGCAGCCAAGCTGCGTGAGAGGTGGCAGACGGAGGGAGGTTTCAGCCTGCGGCGGCTCCAGGCTTCTGGTGGTCAGAACCCACCTGCTGAGCTGGGAAACACATCCATCAGCACACTGGCAGCGCGAGTGGAGCGCCTGGTGTAGAGTAAAGGAGGCAGGGGAGGAAAAAGTGTGTGAAGAAGGATGGATCTGGGATCAAAGTGTGTATGAGAATCTAAAAAAAAGCATTACCTTTTCTAAATAAATCACCTGTTACTCCTCTAATTCTGTCCCTCCAGCTCACCTCTGAGGGTCTGACCTCTGACCTCTTGCTGTCTGTAAGTTTGGCGTCTGTCATCCTGCTGCTGGTGCTGATCCTGACCTCCATCGGCTTAGTGGCCGCACTAAATCGCCGCGCCACCCATGGCACGTACAGCCCCAGCCGGCAGGAGAAAGACGGATCCCGGGTGGAGATGTGGAGCATCACGCAGCCGCCGCTGATGGAGAGACTCATATGAAATGCAGGCGTAAAAGGGGCTGAACACAAATACACATTACTAAGTAATTATTAGTCTGGTCATTTAATTTAGACTTTCTATTTAAAACACAGCTGTATATAATAAAGGCACGCAAATACATAAGTACAAAAATTAACTAAAATCTCGTTTCACTTCATTGTGATTCTGTTCTTTAAATTGGTAGCACTGGATATTATTTAAACATATCAGAAAATATAGGGCTGGATTGAGATTAAGGCTCCACTTTTTTGTGTTTTGTTGTCAATTTTAAAACCTTTTGTATATTTTTTACACTCCTCATGTTATGTGCTTTTTGTATACTGTAGGTCTGGACCACTGAATTGCATTAATGTGATAACATGAGCACATAATCACTGCTTATTTGTGAGTATAGATCAGCTGTACTGACGAACTTAAGTGATTTGTTTTGTTTCAGGTTTTATTTTAATTGTGGCTTCTTTCAGAGCATAATTTATTTCAGTTGTTTGATTTAAAGTGCTACACAAAAAGACTTGATTTTTTTAAACTGTGTTTATGTGCCTATTAATATGCTCTT
>NW_015150858.1:341484-367021 GCF_000732505.1 Cyprinodon variegatus
GATGTTGGTGGTAAAAACAAAGCAGTTCCTGTAACATAAATTCCCAGAGAAGTCTTGAACTCTACAGAACAACAAGGATCAGCGTCTGCTAAAGACTTTATCTCAGTTAAAGCATTTAATAAGTATAAAATATTTGTAACTTTAAGGAATGAGCTTCCTCCTTAACGGTTGGTCCTTCCTTTGAAATGATGATCTCTATCATCTAAGGAGTAATTAAGATGAGTCGCTGCTACTAGACCTAAATGGGGTTCAGGTGTGTGTTAGGGATACTGGGGGCCTCCCTTTGGATGTCCATTTGGTGAAGGCCTACTTGGAGGAGAGCAGGTTTTTGCAGAATGAACTATATATCGCTTTCCCCTTTAGAGTCTTCCAGAATGAGCTGAATAGTCTCACTGTGAACTGGAAAGTCAGGGTTTACCTCCTAATCCCGATTCCCTTAAGAATATTTTGAAATGTAAAAGCAGCCATTACACAAAAACTTTCTGATAGTCTAACATGAATTCAAAAGAAGAAGAATCTAGACACAGCGAAGCAAGAAACAGTATTTATTTTCCGTTCACAGTGTGTACAATGTGTGCTGTTGTACCAGGTTACTCATCAGTAGCACGTTATATTGACCTCAGCTGGAAAAAAAAACAACCACGATGAGCACATGCAAAAGTGCACACCACCGAGACAAAAAAATTACAACTAAAATAATAATAAAAGAAAAACAAAAAACAGGAGATATAATACCATAGAGTAAATCATGATGAAGATACAGAAATGAAGCTGCTGACTGTAACATTCAGCGTGTAAGTCACTCCACAAACTGGCTCCAAATAATGTCAGAATTTGGAGGGAAAAGGTGACTTGATTTTATTCCATTATTCAGTGAAAGCTGCTACAACGTACATCACCTCCTGCTCAAACTAAATCTGTAATGAGGAGAAACAATTTACATGAATGCTGTGGACGTTAACAATTCTAACCCTGAAATGCAAAATATCTCTACCGGTTCCCTTCCCTGTTAGGGTCACTAAAGCTTTTTAGTGTGCCTAGACAGATGCACAGCAGAACAAAAAAAAAACAGCAGAAGTTTCCTGACAAGAAAAATGTGCAGCTGATGATCTCATAATCAATGTTAAGCACAGAGAGAAGATGGCATTGGATTTTATGGACACTTTGAATACTGAAATAATACAAGACCCAACAGGACAGATACACAACGAAGTGTACAGTACCAACATGCAGGTTACAACAGTGAGCACTGAATCACGTAAGAGCAACCATCGCCTCTGCTTCCATTGATTAGAAGACGATCCTTTCTGCATGATTACGGCTACATGGGACATTTCTTAATGTTCTTTTTTCAAAAATAAAATCTCCAACATTCAAAGCCAAGGTGTCATCTCTTTACAATATACAACACCAATCATAGACATATTTTTTTTATATATATATTCATTCCATGTAAAATATATTCAAGCCAGAAAAAATACACATTTATTCATCTGAAAATAACTTTTTATCCATATGAAATCAACTAGAGAAACCCCTGCGGGATTTGTTTAATCCACTCTGAGAAGGATGCTTAAGTGTTTGAAAAAACAAACAAACACGCAAACTATACAAGTTATTAACCTAAGAGTACAATCAAAGAAATATTCAACTTGCAAAAGAACTGTTTATTTTTATTTTATTTTTTTATACAAGTAGGAAGATTCCCACCATCCAATGCAAAGACTGACCTCAGCAGTTAGAATAATATAGAAGTTAATTTGCTAAAATCATGAGAACCGACAGGACAGATTTCGGTCTGTTGGTTGAAACTGACTTACTCGACCCTCCTTAATGCGATCAAAGCCGCTCCACAGAGACGTCCAGAAGATGCTACCATGATGGAATTACACAGGATGGTACTTACTCTACAAGGCACACCGCACTATAATTTAATGGGTCAACTCACACACATATTTAAAGGTTTGGGCTTTATAGGGATGTCCCCATCCAATCCATACGGTCCTGATTCAAGGATTTTAGGTGATCTGTATTCAACTCTACTCATGATAATCCAACACCACACCCAGCAAGCCATACTGCAACTTTGTAAAATTAATTCCTTTTTTCTGAAGGAGAAAAGCAAAATGGTTATCTTTTCAGTCAAACAGCTGTTTGTTTTTCCCTCACAAGCTAAGTAGCTCTCACCCTTTAAAGATGCGTAGAGTGAAAGAGAGACTGTATTGGCTGCTGCTTGTTTTAGCCTGATAGCGCTCCACAGACAGCCGTCAATGCTGGGGAGAGCCGCTGAAACACTAAACATAAAAAAACAAACAGGAAAACAACTTTCTTTAAATCTTGTTAATACAAACAAACGGTACTAAAATCAAAAACATATGAAAATATCAAAATCTGGAAAAATTTGTTTTACAACCTTAAAAAAAACAGTTTGGCTGAAAAGCTTAAAGTTGTTGAATATGCTTTACAAAAAGCAAAGAGTAAACATGATAGCATTAGCTTATCATTTGAGCAAACATCTGGGTAAAAGAAAACATAATTATAAAAAGGATGAAGTTAATTAAAGCTCGAAGCTACATGTTGAGTCAGAAATAACTTAAAACTAACTTTAACTGAATGTCCTGTAGAAATTATGTTTTATATAACCTGTAAGATTGATCAAAACAGAGAGTAAACCTGCTAGCTCTAGCCTAGCATATCAGCTGCTGCTTAACATGATTTCCTTAGAAATAAAAATGTCATTTTTTTTAAAAAACTCTTACTAACAAAATATTTGTACATTTTTAACCAGTTATATCAGAGAATAGAGATGCTAGCGTTAGCAGAGCACTTTAAAAAGCAGCTCTAGGTGAACATCACACCAACAAATGCAACATGACAGTTTCATAATTTCTGTATTTTTAACTGAGGTCAGATATAAATTAAAGTAAATCAGGGATATAATAGCTATTTAATTATCAATAAACCATGTCAAGGCAGGGTAAACATGCTGGTGTTAGCCTAGCATCTCAGTGAACTGTTCATCAAGAAAATGACATGGGCTTATTTAAGACTAGATGTTAAATCAGATAAATCTTTAGAAAAAGGAATTGGCCTTAAATCTTTATTGTTTTCTGGTAGCCAGAGCAAAACATCTGTAGATGCATGAGGTACGGCAGGTGCTGCATCATCCTGGACACCAGTGAGTAGAGTTGTGTTGGACACCTTCACTATACAAATGTGGACCCAAGTCTAATAAAGCTTCTATATGTCATGATTGAATGCTTTAATCCTAAACTACCGTTTAGTCTAAAGCATAGACAAAATCCTGACTGGGACATCCCTACTTTTTTATATATTGAGGATTACTTTTTATCAGAAAACAGTCTGATTATGATTCCAACTGCGGAAACAATCCTGTCAAAGAAAACTGGCCTCTTAAGATTTCTCAATATTTGCATAGTATAACAGTTTGTTAAAGTGTTTACAGTGAGCGAGGCTAGTTAAAAATGTTCTGGACTCAGTATTTCTTCTAACCTTTCTTGGAATTACCAGGACCGATTCTTTTTAGCCTTTTAGAAGCATGCCAAAGACTTTATGGGCAAATCGTTAACGCAGAGCTGCACTCCAGAAGTAGAGAAACAGCCACCATTAAACTGCCGTCTGGCATAAATCATAAGAACAACAGACCATAAATGTAGTAATCCCAACCCAAGCGAGGGAAAGACTGTTCTCTTCCTACGGGTTTGCGGTGACGCAGAGAGAACAAGGGGAAGCTGCGATCCCTGGATGCTGGCGCTTTTCTCCACAGGAGAGATGCATATAAAAATACTTTAGACCCTGAACACATCACATCCATGCAGCGACTCAAAGACCTGCAGTATATTGCTTCATTACAGTACAATCATCCTCCACTGCAATACAGTATAGAGCAAACTCTCCTATTCAGAAGCTGCATTTCCTCTTAAAACAAGAGAAAGGAGGAGAGATGGAGACAAAAAAGAGAAAAGTGTGATGTCTGCTAACAAATGCTACAAAAAGAATGATTCCATGAAATTTAAATTCGCCTTTAAAAACATTAACACAACATAATTTATTCTTGTTATTCATGACCCATTTTATAGTTAATATCTTCAGTGAAAGTAAACAGCCTGAAGGCAAAGTGTCACAGAGAGGTTAGGGACGTCTGGAAGCATGGAGAGATGGAATGAGGGGAAGAGAGCTGGAAAAGAGCTGAAACCATGAGTGTCGATGGAAAGAGAAAGAGATGCAGCGCAGAATCTGGCTTTTCCTGATCATTCATAGCAACACTTGAGTGATTTTGCTTCATCCAAGTTGGTCGTTTTCAAATTAACACGGCAGCAAAGACCATTACTGGTACCATGACTCGCTGCTATATTGAAGGTTCTGGTTGGAAAGTACCTGCAGACGTATCCAAAGTTAAAGACATCAGTATTAAAAAAAAAAAATCACATGTCCGTTTAAGGCATAGTGATTAAAATCATTAATCTAACAGAGTTTTATTATTCTCAAAGGCTTCCGAGGACACTGTGTATTCAACATCCAGTATCACCCGAACTGGTTTTGCAGTTAGTACCAGGTAGTAATAGAAGAATATTATAAATTAATCCACAAGTGCAAACTCATTATATGAAATGTTCAGAACAAGGGAGTAAAACAAAAATCAACAACATGATGGTGTGTTTAGAGGAAATTGGCCCTTCTTTATCCTAACATAGTACTCACATAAATTCATTTGAGCTAAAGCGCTTGGTAGAGATGCAGCGAACGATTAGTTAGCGGCTGAAATCAGATACTTCTTTGAACTGGCCTTCTGACTAGTGATCAGCAGGTCACAAACCAGAAAATCAGATTTTCTTGTTTATTAAATGCAACACAATGTAAGAACTTCTCTAAAATTGGTCTACAAATGCAACATATTCTCTAATAAAGTTTAGAAATATGTGCTTTGATACATAAAGTGGCATAACGCTTTAATCGTTTAATTTTCTGTTGGATTTTAAAATACTACATCTATTAAAGGACCTGCGGCACTTGTTTCTCCTTTCTGAGTCCTAGTCATTCTGAGTAAATAGATTCAAAGACAGCAGGATGTCAGTTCCCGGCCAGAAAAACCTGATGGGTGCATTTACTGTGTTCAGATCCTTGAGGACTGAACTGAAAACACTGCAGATATATCCACATATTCTCACATATTTTACTCAGAGATTGAAGTTTAAGATGAACAATATTTAAAGAAAAAGGATGTTTTCAAATGTATTCTTTTTAAAGTTGCCTATTCCTCATCTGAATCAGCCTACAGTGCTTTTTTCTTACTCTAACCAATGTTTTTGAGGTAGTCTTTATGCAATCTAATTTATTTCAAGAGTTTTTATTCCAGGAGATAAGAATACAGATGGAGAACTCTGCAGTGCTTCCTCTAAACACTTCCAGCTCTGTGGCTTTTGTTTGTTTTTGGCCCTTGTTAGGTTTGTTTATAATGTTCCCTTATGAGCGAGGATTCAGGAAATCAGGGCAGAGCTGGTTATCAGACGTAACAGAGGCGCAGAACCTGAGTCGGTCCACAGATATAGTGTTTTCTGTGTTCTTTAGGACTTCTCTGTGGCTTTTCCTTCGACCTGATGGTGGCTGTTGCTGCAGTGGATTTGAGAGAGATTGAGGCTGCTGGGTGAAGTGAGGCAACACATGGACTCGATCTCCTCCAGGAGGCCTGGATCCTGCCTCCCGGTGGTCTCTGAGTCTTTACTCTGACCCAGACACAGGCCAAGCCCCAGAAGCGAATCTTTGGAAACTTCTTTCTCCCACGGTACCTGGATGCTGGCCTGGTTGTTCTTCGTGGGGCTCACCTGGTGCTGCTGGTTTCCTCTGTTGCCTTGCCTCTTCACTGACCGCTCGTGGTAGTTTTTCACCATCTCTTTCGACAGCACCTTTCTCCTCAGGATGCCGGTGGACCCAGTTTGATCCTGGGTTTGGGAAGGCTCAGAGCTGCCCTGAGGGTCCGAGGAGGTACGATTCCGACCCGTCGGTGCAAGAGAAGAGTTTGGATGAGATGCAGGCGCTGCAGAGCTGTGGGTGTGAGAGAGATTGGGGGATGGGGGTGAAACCTTATGGGAGAGCAAGGGGGAGTAGGATAGGCGGTGGTCTCCTGGTGGTCTTCCTGATGGGAGAAGGTGAGTGTCAAGATCAGACCTAGAGGAGTAGGTAGGAGGAGGATCTGACTTGGTGCCGTTGGCATCATGGGAAGCTGAGTAGGGGGACTCTGCAGAGCGTGTGGAGAGATTCTTGGAGCCCTTAAGGCTACTTTTGTTGGGTTGTCTGCGTGGAGATGGAGGCAGGTGTTTCCCATGGACGGCGCTGTCATCCTGGCCCATGTTCCATCCTCCATGTTCAGCTCTAGCATCACAGCTGCCCTCATCCTCAGTTCTTGACTCACTGCATGGCTTTGGCTTCAATTGTAATCAAAGGAAATACAGAAAAAAACAAAGTAAAAACCATGGTGAATCTATACATCATGCAGGTTTGAATTCAGTTGTTTCCACTCCATGCATCCCACTACAAATCTATCTTTCTAAAATCTATTTTCATTTAACTCATCCTTATTGCGTACCTGAGCCTTGTAGTCCAAGTCATCCAAGGACCTGAAGAAGTCCAAGCTCTTGGCTCCACTGAGTTTCCCTTGATCCATTGTTGTGGTGGTCAGAGAATCCAGGATTTCCTCCAGCAGGTTCATCTGGCTGGACGGCGAGGGTTCGATGTCCGGGTAGAAGGAGTCAGAATCGTCGCTGTCCTCTGTGTATGACTGGACCTCGCCACTATCTTCAGATGAGATCCTGGATTGAAAATATAAAGATTCTAAAGACTTATCTGAAGGCAATCCATTAAATTCTTCTTTAATGGCAAAAAATAGGAAAGATGGGAGTTTCTGTAAAGCAATTTGCAGAATTACAGAAAATATTTCAATAGAAGTCATTCATTTGAGACAAGATATGAAGAAAAAACCTACAGACTGCAAGAAAGTTGTTGGATGCAGCTCTTAGATTCTATAATCTGATTTCTTAGCCAGTTCTTCCAAAACAGAAACATTAGGCATCCATGTTTAGAGTTGTTTGAGCATTTATCCTTGTGTGGTCATTCTGTGAGTAACTCAAAACAATATGTGGTAGACGACGAGTTCAGTGATGAATTTATTACCATCAGGCAAGCATATCTAAAAGAAAACAAACTTGCATGAAGAAAATTCTCAATTTACACAGAAAAGGGAAAAACGTCTAGAACTGTCATTATATATATGGACTCAACTCTGTTTTAGGTTTTAACAAAAAAGTTAATGATAGTTTTCTTGAAATGAAGGTGAGCTGCATTAAATAGATTTAATACAAACTGATTTTTTAGACGCATTTCTTTAAGTTAATGTTAATCATTAGTCTAACAGGAAATTAAATGTCAGAAAATCTGAATTTTACTATAAAGGATACAGGAAGCGCAGACAATATATGTAATGCCCTATGGGGACATAGAGGTTGTGTTGGAGGGTGACGGGTTACTTTCCAAACAGACCATTTACATGTTATTGGAAAGTTAAGCGACATGAAAAAAATAGTAGAAAAGTGCACAATCATCAGGAATGAATTTCTTGTGTATGAAATCTCCCAGCCAGATGCAATATCAGAACAGTCTCTCCTGGGTTGTGGAGAGAAGGTATATGACTAATAGGATCAAAAATACTTTATTAGATTAAAGAAAATTTAGCATTTTAGTTTAAAATTTCAGAGAAATATTAAAATAATGTCATCGTAGATGTTCTTCATCCATAGGTTGAATGCTGCTTACCTTAAGGTTCATAACAGGCCATAAGCATCTCACTCATTGTGCCACATACTATCATTGTATGTGGTTTATAGACTCGCTACTTACAGCCTGCGCTCTGAGGTTTGCATTATATTTAAAGCAACGTTGTGTAACTTTTAGCCAGTAGCAGTGCTGGACCTGAAAATACCAAGTTTAGCTCCCTTATAAAAATCAGGCAACAAAATAATAAAATTAAACAGCCTCCCTCCATGTTTTGAAATTTGACAGCAGACCACTGTTAACCAACAGATTGAGTTATTACTGTAAAGATAAGGAAACATTCTCAAGATTGAACCCTAAATAACAGAATCCAAAAATATCTACCGGTAATCAGGTAAGGCTTTTATCTGCTTGCATGTTTTTTTAAACTTTCCTTGTTTAATGACTTAAACTGAAACTTTTCATCAATGGGAATTACCTGTAAAATTAGAAATATTGAAATAAATAAATGAACTACAAACACAGCGAGAGTATATCTACTTTGTTTAATGAACTCCAGATACATCAAAAAAAGAATCTGGCAATTTTAAAGCACCAGTTGTAGTGACAATGGTTGATTGCCCAGTAAATGGGCCAGACCTAAACCCAATAGATAGCCTATGTTGTATCATACAGAGTAAGAGAAGCTAGAACCAAAAAAGCAGTGAAGCTTAAATCTATAATTAAAGCAACCTGGACTTCCTGCCCTCTCCAGCTGAGCCACAGGCTGATCTCCTTTATGCTGCAGTGATGCAGTAGTTTTTTTAAATGCAAAAGTAGTCTTGACCAAGCATTGGGATCATACCTATACAGAGCAATGATATACTTTTTGGAAAGGGAACATTTCTCCAACAAAAGAAATGTAATTCATAGGTCCTATCTACTATTTATAATTCACTATCAAAGCACATTTCTGGATTTAATTAGTGGTAAGCCATAATCATCAAAACCGCAAGCAAAATTTCACTTTATCAATTAAATATTTAACATAAATAAACTTTTAAAATGCAGCTTTACTTGTAGGTCCCCTACAGCAGTGTCCATCAAACAGTGCTGTGGGTAAATTAGTCCACTGGGGGGCAGTATCATCATTAGCAACAGGAAGGAGCGGCTTCCTTTGTAGACCAAGAACTCCCCATGCAGCCAACTCAATCTATCAGCCAAAGTTCTCCACTCTAGCATCTTTGTTTGTACAGGAAAGTAAATATAAACAACATTGCATTTAGCTACTCACTTGCTTGCATTGTCCAACTCATCATCGTCCAGCCCATAGCCAAGGTCTCGAAGGCCCACGCTCATAGGAGACTTGTTTAAGTTGTGCTGTTAATGAGAATAACAAAGCAAATGGATGCGGTTAAAGACTCAGGATAATATGATCACAACAAAAGTGGACCCAAGGGGGGCTCAGGTACACTTTAACGTCACACTGCTGATAACTAAGGCTCTGCAGAGATGGAGTGTTTAACAAAACTACACAGGAAAAAAAAAAAAAAAAAAGAGTGTCAGGTGAGTCCCTATAGTAGAGAACAACTAGCTTGTTTTAATGAAGCCAGACCCTGAGGGTTGAGACTAAATTTGTCAAACTTGTGTCTGCAGGGAAAAAAAAAAACCTTTAAGATCGCCTGCAGTAATTTGCCGAGCTCAGCATTACATAGAAGCTAAAAGGCATTTGAGTGCTGCAAACACAGGTGACTACATTGATCATTTGCATTACAGCACCGGCACATGTGATTGCATTTGTCATAGCAGAGAGCTGAGTGATCAGTGTGGAGTGTAGAAGTCTGCCGCAGTGGGTTTAATAAGCCACCTGTGTACTGTGTTTAATGGGCGGGTTAAAGAAGAGACAGAAGCTTTACAGAGCAGGGCAGGACTCTCCCCATGGGAGCCCAAATCTGCCCCAGGCCACTTATTAACATGCCTTCCACCACAACGCACATGTTCCTCTCACTATGTGTTCATGTTCACTGATGTTAACACTATCTCTCATCTTCTAATTTACACTCTTTGGTGCTCACCTCTGTTTTCTTTTTCTCTAACTTTCCTCCAAAGTCTGTTTCTTTCATATAGAATCAACCGCTCATGAGGTTCTGCCAACTTGACTGAACTTCTTTCTAAAGCTACAGTAATATCTAGACCTTCCTTTTGACTCAGCTTGTTAATAAAACAATATTTAATGGTTAGTTTTTTTCCCTTTCCTCACATTTTTGGGTAAATATTTTACAGAGAGAGTATCTCCTAAATAGAAGCTTTTTAGCAAACACTGCATAACATTTGAGCTGCATATCAGAACTACAGTGTTAGTTTAGAGTTTTTTTTTAAAGCTCCAATCATAATCAATGCATTCAATAATAATTGATTAGTGAATCAATGAAAGAGGCAAAACTGTCGACCAGGTAGGCAGGATGTAATCAGTTAGACCCACCATGCCTGCACCTGTGGTGCTGCCTATGCCATTGATATTCTTCAAATCAATGTCTGAAGGAAAATGCGTAGCATGAACCGACCTTTAATGACTTTTAAACCACAGAGACTCTTCGCTCTTTTGTCTCGCTGGACTCTCCCTTTTTGCAGCAACAAGCTGCTTCCAAATCCCAAAGTGAAAAACTCCCAAACATCCAAACCTTGAGCAAATCAGAACTTTACCGTTGTTGAAGGTACGTTTCTGACAAAAGCAGTGACGTCTTCTGTGTCCACACCTGTCTCTAAGCCAAAGAGACGGACCTATAGTCACAGCGTCGTTCTGTTTTTGATTGAACCGCTGCTCTGGCAGCTATTGGGCTGGTTTGTAATATATTACAAATGTATGTTTTCACACTCCATTCTCTTCATCTCATAGTCCTTTTTAAGACTGTTATAAATTATTAAAGTCTCAAAGAAAATAAACTCTTTCTTGACATCTGAGTGTCAAACAGATTCTTCATAAGTTGGAGACTTTAATTCGCTTCACTTTAAAAGAAAACTAAACATCTTTTGATTAGCTCTTCATCATTGGATAATGTGTATAACTGCTTTGATGGTGGTTCATCTTAGTTTATTTAGATGTGGTTTATTATAGTGAGCATATTATAGTGAGCAGACACCGATTACTATCCCCCAACAATCTCTTAATGTTCACATTTTATGTTAAATCTTTCAAAAAAATATTGACTCTACATCATATTAAAAAATAAAACTGTTTTCTTCTTTAAGAGTGCAATTTTTCTGCAAATGGAAAGAGGTAATTAATAGTGCTGGTGAAGCAGGTCTATTTAAGGCCATAATCATTTTAAAGGTATAGTGGAGATTTTTCATGAATTTTAAAAAAAAAAGACCCGCCCTCTCCACCAAAAAAAAAAAAAATAATGCACATGCACAACCCCGCTCCCAAGAGCATGGACCAGCCTATTTCTCCTTGCGCAAGCTCCGTTTAAAAATAGCTTTTTGTATCGCTCATACAAGCTTACTTTCTACAAGAAGATATGCAATTTTTCCACTATGTCAGACTCACCACCGTGTTCTGCCGAAAAATACATGCCTATCGAAATTACCTCCCCTCTTGCACACTGACAGGAAAACGGACTGAATACGAAGGGAAATTTTAAACATATTCTTAACATTTTCATATTTCTTATGCATGGATGCCCTAAAAAATTAGTTTTGATGGACAGATAAATGCAGAGAAATTCCTGCCTGCCGAGAATTACCTCCCGTAATGGGGAGGTAAAGGTCCCGAAAATGGGGATGAGCACGTAGGACCGCCTTACGTAAACATATCACCAAATGATTGACAATTAGGGGGACCACTTATTTAGATTATCCACCCAGAAAAAGAATATCGTCCACTATACCTTTAATTGATACAAAAAAATATCAATTTATGTTTTCAACAGACCTTAAAACTGTACATTGTTAGAGCAGGAATGAGATCTGCTAATCGCTCCTTGTTCTACTTTATCGTATTTACATTTACACATTCCTTTTGATTTGTCCCTTTACGACTAAAACATTTTTTGAGGAGCAGACTGACACCTCAATAGTTCAACACAGATGCATCTATAGGCCTGTATCCTATTTTCCAGAATTTACTTTGTGTCTGAAGTTACCGCACTGTTCGGCAGATGTGACGTCAAGCACTTCCATGTTAAATGGGTTCCAATCCAGCAAACAATCGAAACGTTGTATTCAAGATGGATTTTGTGAATACACAGAAGCAAAAAGCGTCAAACTCAACTCATACACTAATGGCAACTCCATATAAGCTGAAAAAAAGTTAAAAAACAAACAAAAACAGAAAAACGTCTAGTATGAGTAAAAGCTACGAGGAGCAGAAGAGAGCTGCAGTTCTGTGCTTTGGCCACAGGTGGCAGCATCATTAGAAAACTGGTTCTTCTGTCCCTTTTGGACGCAACCAACCATAATTCACACAAAGCAGAATTAGAGGTTTGTTTCTTTTAAAGAAAAATGAATTCTATAAAATCAAGCAATCAAACTCCACCCTGTTTTTATTGCCAGTGTGCACTATTTTATAAAAGTCCTCCACACTGCTGGATCGTAGCTTTGTGTTTAGCTCCACCTCCATGTTCTTTTTCATGCACTGTTACTCTGAAAGTGTTGAACACACAATAATGAATCTCCTCAGACAGAAAAGAACCCTCAGAGTGAGAAACTTGTGTTTAGAAACAGTCAAAGGTGACAGAGAATGTGACCAGCGAGGATGAGGAAGAAAGGAAATGTAGGAAGGAACTCTGTACGAATTGATGGGAGAGTGTGTATGTGGAGGCGAGTTGCAAGGGTGAGTAACTGTGAATCAAGCTGGTTCTGATTAGTGGGACCAGTGCCAGCCAGACAGCGGAATGTAACGTGTGGCTGGGCTGCCCTCATTTAAGGTCCGTGTTCGGCCATGAGAGACGCACACACTACCACGCAGGCTCTATCACATCCGCACCCTATTACCAAAAAAAAAAAATACAAAGAGTTAAAGTGCCACTTTCTCCATAAAAGTCAGTGAAGGAGATGTGTGCAGTAGCACTTAAGCCTCTCAGCCATCAGGCTAAACATGAACACATGTGGTGGCACCGCTGATTGGCCGAGGCGCTCCCCTTCCATGGTAGCTTGGAGCTATAATAAAAGAGATTTCAGAGGGGCTCAGGCCTGGGATCCCTAAACAGCCTTTAATGGGTTCCTGTGTCAGGGCCGTAAATCTGGGGCCTGGGCCGTCACGCCAGCAAGCCGCAGTGGGCCGGGGAAGCAGAGATGCACCTGTGAGACACTGGAGAGGGGAAATATACAGAAATACTTCCACACAAACGTGACGCACACACGTCTTAGTGCAAACTGTTTATTTCACCCAGGCAGAGTATGAGAGGGCAGCCCCCCCTCTCTGCATCTAGGTGTTTATTAAAGCAAGGTGAACTCAAACACCACCGGACACAGGTCACGAAGCCTGGCTCTCTGATCTCAGTTACAGCTTTGGTGCCGTCTGCCTGAAAGGAAGTTCCACAGGGAGCAGTAAATGGATGGGACCTCACTTCACTGTTTTATCAATTTGTCATTCCTGCTCTCCATTGTGAGCCTACAGAGCCACATTTGAAATTAAACTGCTGCTGCAACAACAAGGTATTTTATTACTGAAGGACCACCAGCTGGTTTAGATCATTTCTTTTTAAAGATAAAAAAGTAACATGGTGGATTCATGTTGATGAAATTCACAGGGTAAAAGATCCTCCCTCTTCAGGGCAGTGGGAGAGTTTCCACGGAAGCTGATTCACATTAAGTCAACAACAATAACAAAAACGCGCAGACATTCCCAATAAAAGCTTCTCCCTCCGCTGAAGCCGTGACAGCTCTGTCACCATCCCACTTCTCCCCAGGCCTGACAGGGCAGTGGAGAGCATGAAATAGGAGAACAACAGATTATCATACTGCTCCTTCATTAGTTCCTCGCTGTCGGCTAATGGGAAGCTGAAAGGTGAAAATGAAAAAGCAATTCCCGCTCCATGCCTTGCTGTCTCTCATTTTCTCCCTCTGTCACTCTGCTGCCACTCACAGATGTCACCGTTGCCGTCTGTCTGTCTGGCTTTTCGATTCCTTCCTCTTCACCACGTTGCCACAAGTAAAGACCGAACACAGCCAGAGCTCAGGGAAGGAGTCAACGGGAAGAGAAGCCATAAACAACTTCAGAAAAGCTACAGTTATTTTAGTAACTTGATTTAGCATTCCTGAATATGCCGAGAAGACTGTTGTACTTATCTAATGTGGATGGGATTAGATATGTCTGCTTCTTTATCAACATATAGAAGGGGAATTTATTTATTTTTTAATCTCCAATTAATCTCAATCAGTTAACTTAAGAATAGAAAAATCCTGTCTGAGATTCAGACCAAAATAGTACCATAAAAAGTAAAAAAAAAAATGCAGTGATTTGTGAGCTTGGACTGGTTTACCTGCCAAGTATGACTTTTTTTTATTTTTTTTTAAGGACTGTAAAATATTTAAGAGACAAAAATCAGCAGCAAGTTCTTTGGCAGAGGTAGTGTTGAATCCAACTGAACATGAAGGACACGATAATCCCCATTAATCCATCACAGCCTAGCTCCCTAATCATAACAAACATCTAGACATTTCATGACAGAAGCACTCATCGGACCTTTACTGCTGGATACCAAGATCTACAATTAAATGGAACAAGCTCTGAATATAAAAGAAGAAAACCGGTACTTTGGGTCCTTCAATAGAGAAAAGAATATTCAAATCGAAGACAAAAAAAGAAGGAATTACATGAGTACTCCAATTTATTAATAAAAAAAGAGCAAAATGTCAGCGTGTTGGGTTGTCCATTAGTGTATTTTAATTAAAATCTTATTTCAAAACGTTGTGATAATATTGTCCTGGACATTAGTGAGTGATAAGACAGATAAGGGCTGTTAAGACATGCAGAAAAGATCCCAATATAGTTGAATTGATGACCAAGCAGCTCTGTACGTGGGACACCCCCTGTATTCCCACACCACAACCCAAGATCGGCTACTTTTAGACAGAAAAATGATTGCAATGATTGATGATTAAAAATAAAAGGAGAAAAAACTTTTTAGATGATTAAAATAGTAATATTGTCCATTGTAAGAAGCAAATGGAACTGTGCAGATTCACACAAATACCTAAAATATAATAACAGAAGTAAAAATATAGAGATTTTACAGGAAAAATTCATTTATATTAAAAAGGTGCACTTATTAAAGTATAGTGCAATACGGTTATATTTTATATGTTGATCATTTCCCCTGTGGAAGATGGATCTATAAAGTTAATAATGGTCAGTAACTATATGGACAGCAACATCATGAATCTGATCTATAATTGTGAAAAAAATCAGACTGATGATGCAAACAGAGCAATAGGAGAGGGAATAATAGACAGAAGACAATTTCACTTGAGGAAGCATCATTTATCGCAAGGATGCACTGATGAGGCTTTTCTAGGCCAAATTCCATGTGGCTTTGAGGTTAGACGATGACTTTTTAATCGGACTATAATGAATACGACCAAGTATGAGCTGCAAGCTATTACATTGCTGTAATTTTGAGTCCAATAAAAAATAAAGGAGTAAAAAATTGAGCGCTATTTCTGTATGTGATTAAACTAAAAACTAACATGATGATGGTCGATGTGTTTAAACATTTAACGTGGTGGGAGTTTTTAAGTTTTAAAGCATTTAATGAATAAGAGTAAAAACATATGATTGTTCAGCCTTTGAACCTGCCTATCACAGATCAGAGCTCATCTGTTTAAATAACTGATATCCAGCTGATAGGCTGGATATCAGTCAAATTACAGCTCTACAATAGCAGCTTAATGAGTGGAAAAGCTCTAAATGTTGCTCATCTCTACTTGTTTTTAAAACAACTATCATGATCCAGTGAGACTATAAAATGAATCCAAGTTTAAAAAAATCTTTAGATTTCTACATCAAATTATACTTAATGGTCCTGCGTTAGATGGAAGATGGAAGCACGATTAGGAAACTTTCCCTCTACTTGCCGGCGGTGATGTGAAACAACTTAGCCTCTCTGTAGCAGGGCCAAAAGCTGGACATACATTTTATATAGGATTTCTGAGTGGGCAGTGATCTCCCAGCTTGGCAGTGCGTGCTAAGGGATGCTGGCAAAATGCAAACAAAAACACTGGGTGAAGCAAAGCATTTGCATATGAACAGCCAAGTATGTGTTTGCTTTTTATAGAGAAAAGAAAAATAACAGCGTTGGAAACAGAGTTTGAGTGTTCCTGTGTCCAGCTGGCTACTGCTGAAAGGCTGCTTCCTTTTTGCCCAAAACAGGAGCAATATAGAAGAAGGATAATGTGCAGTATGCTCATTTTTCAGACCAAACTAAACCCTGACAGTGAAATGACCATGTCTGTAAAACAGTGCAGTGCTGTTAAACTAACAGTAGATGGCACTTTAACTCCAGAGAGGAAGGTTGCTGGTCTCAGAGGAGAATAAGAACAGAACAAGTGGAGACAACAAATACATACAAATAACCAGGGAAACACATGTTCAGCTACGGAGACACTGCACTTAAACTAACCTGTGATGCATTCAAATATTTATCATAAATATAAGATATTGAAATAATAAATGTGTTATAATTCATGAAAAAATAACTATTTTATCCTGACAAACAAAATCGAATATGCTGTATAATCTACAGCTCATTATTATATCATGAATTATCTATTCACTTCTGGCAAAAAAAAAAAAAAACTCTGTTTGGTATGGTCTGCATACAGCAAACTCTCAATGAGCAGAGTGTGTAAAAATCAAATTAACAAGAACAATCCTTGAGCTCCAAGATACATTTTAGGCCTAATTTACATTTTGTCAGAATTATACTCAACCACTGCAGGCTGTGAATACATAAGACACAGAAACTCACCTGAACAGTCAAACATGCAGCTGTTAAAACACCTGTGACGCCTTTTTCCTGTTTTACATCTGTGTTAGCCCCTCTGGTCTCCCCTCAAACCTGAGTTGGTCTCCAGGCTGACATCCCTCCTACCTCACCAGGTGAGAAGCCCAGAGCCTGGGGCTCAGCCCGGCCTTGCGCCTGCTGGCTGTCATTGTCCATAACACTGTCCCAACCTCTGCCTCTCCTCTGTGCTCTTAACAGCTGTCACTCTGCAGCTTCCAACCTGAGGCAAACTGCAAAATGCATGCCTGTTTGTGCACACTGAGCACTCAGGCACAATGTAGTCTTTGGATTAAAGGGCTCTGGTGCAGACATACTTTCTATTTACATCACAAAAGCTCAAAAAAAAAGACACTCCACACTGAGTAAAATATATTTTAAACACAATCCAGGGCTAAAGGATCCACCATCAACAAACAAATAAATAAATAAACAAACAAACAAACAAACGAATAAAGTCAGCCGTCTAATTTACTCTCTCTTGCATCAAACTAAGGTATTCATGCCCACATTCTTCACTAAGCTCTACAAATCATCAACATGTCCGGATGCAGCTGAAATCTGAACACATGCAACAGCAGCATCTCCACTCTAACACACATTAGTTAGCTGAACCAACAGAACAGGAATCTCATACTTCAGATTGTTGTCCTCTGATTAACCAACAGAAACGTTGGTTTAAAATATGAGAATGAAAAAAATCCAGCAGGAATCTTTTTTTCCACACAGAGGTCGAACACTTTTAGTAAATTGCAAGTTTCTGATCACAAACAGCCCCTGAAATAACCGAGCTGTAAGCTAAACGCATTTTAGTAAAAACTATGTATAAATTGTCAAGATAGTCCTATTTATACATGTCTACCTTTTTCAACATTTATCAGCATGTAATGCAATAGACCATCACAGGCAAGTAAGAGTAAAATATAGGAGAAATATACCAAAATAAATTTTGTTTTAGAAAGAAAAAATCTTCAACAAAACTTGTACTTGTGCCTGGCCTAATTAGATGCCTTCTGAGGGTAACTAAGAGCAGAATATTTTATTTGGGGGTATCAGAGTAAACAGAAGAGAACTTTGCTGCAATGTGAAGGCTTTGGAGAACATAGAGAACAAACTGAAAGAAAGTGGCATCAGACATCATGCATCAGAGAACCAGCCAACAGGTGGAAGGGGGATGAAAAAACCTACAGATCAGATGGGAGAATCTGTTAACTCCCTCACTGATTGTGCAGCCTAAAAATCTGGCCAGTCAGGAAATGATTACAGTATTTCAAGAAATCCTGAACTGGTCTGTAGAAGACCAGCCAAATGACAAAGCTTTGTTTATTTATTGCTAACACAAATACCAGGATGAAACGTGTAGGGGCAGCATCATGGTGTGGTAATGCCTTTAAAAACTGTAATGAAACATAAAAGCTGGTTATCTCAACTGAATCTGACTTACAGTATCTGGAGTCATTTTGTCAAGAGGGAAGGACCGAAGTGTTCATTTCTACAAGTGCAAAGCTTTTAGAGACATGACCCTGGAGAGTAACAGCTGTGATTGGAGCAAAAGACGGTTCTATAAAGCACTGATACCAGGGGGCGGGTATATATTTGCTCAGCCTATTTTTTAGACTTAAAAAAAAAAACAAAAAACATTTCAAATAATTTCACAATTTTGAACAACTTTGTTTTGATTCTCCGATTAAATCTAAATGAAACACAGGGAAGGTTTTGGTTTCTATCATTATGCTGTGAACCTTTACAAACAGAACTTTTTTTTTTTAACTCTGTTTAGGTACCACACAGGCATATTTGAGAAACATTAAAAGCTTTGTAGTGTGTATTACAAAGCTTTTATGTATAAACTAGAATTTTTTTCTTTTATAAATTTCCATTAACAATTAACATTAATAAGAACAAAATGACGACTTTTTGAAGCTTTAAGTTGTTTTCTTTTTGAAGTTTTACTAACCTCTAACATGTTCCCACACAAAAAAGTAAATCAAAGCTATAATAAGCATTATTTTTGGACTTGGCAATCAAAGACGGTCATTGTAATATTCACAGATGGCATGGACAGAAATTTGACCCGAAAAGAGGGGCAAAGAATAAAGGTTGATGAAACAAAAAGGGAGTCTGTGTGTGGGCAGGCTGAGTGGGAGATGTTTGCAGGTAATTTCACTTAACCTTTATTTAACCGTGTTACTCTCATGAGATCAATTTCTTGTGGAGAGAACACCTGGTCGAATGGATGTGGGAAGAACGAACATTGGTATCAACAACGTATAGAAGACAGCCTCATAGAGGAGGAAAAGACAGATAAAAGGGGAAAAACACAAATAGAGCTGGAACTATAGCTGTTTCCACCAACAGAAATATAAATATGTGGTGTGATAAACAGGTCAAAATAGAAAGGAAGACTTTTAGCAAACAAAAAAGTGGAGAGCATCTTTATCTAATCTTACAGCTGCCAAATGATTTTGTTTTTTTTAGTACTGTAAATGTGTCTTAAACCTATGAAAAAAAATAAAAAGTTAAGAGAGAAAGCAAATCAAATGCACGTTTTTACTAAACCATAAATAATCAAGGTCATCCTAGTTTCTAAATCCATAGCCATTATTCTAAATCTACATGTCTCTCGTTATGACTTTTTAAAATGTTTCTTTTTCCACATTTTTGAGTTTCGTAAAATCTGACAAAATTAGTGAGGAAGCAAGAAAAGCATGTGATGGGCGGCGTGGATGATTAACCAGAAAGTGATTGACTGCATGTAAACAGACACACAAAAGCCACGCTGTGGGACATGCCATCCTGTGTTCTGACCGTCCCTCCTCCAGTGGTCTCCAGGGACCTGTTACTGTGGCAATAAGCAGGCCTTAGCGGCACGGACACGGCTGTGGGTGTATATCCAGGCCTAGCGTGTTGCGCGTGTGTTAACAGTCAATCCTTGTGCGCGGCGGCCCGTCTTTGTATGCTCCCTGGCTGAGGGGGAATGGTGGGGGGGGGGGCCTTTAGAAAATCCCTAATTGCCGTTCTTCTCCTTTCCCCCGGCCGTCACACCTTCCCCACACCAAGACTTTCCAGCCTCATCACACACACAGGAAACACAACACTAATTAGACCCAGCACAAGCTCTCCTAATCACACCCGTACATGGCTGCGACCAAAATGTCAGGGTGTGCATGCAGGAGTCCACTTACAATTTACAGATTTAAAAATAAGATGGGGAAAATCCTCTGCTTGCACTATAGAGGTGTAGAGATGAGGTAGAAGTTGACAAACAGTGCCTTACTCTGGTTAGAACTAGACTTGTATGTATTATAGGGGGATTTGAAGAGATAGGAGAGAATATATGATAAATAATTGTAAGGTTGTCTAAATATTCTGCATTTGACAAGCATAAATTGCAGTTATAGCTATTTTATTCCAATAACCATAAATAGTTGAGTAAAAATGAGACAGCTGAAAAAGTCTCTGACACCATGTTATTTGTTCTTATTAAGACTTTTTTTTTTCTTTTATTGAAAAGCATGGTGTACATTTGTATTCAGGTCCTCTGATTCTTGGTACCCTTAATGGAGGTTTACTTGTGTGTTATGTAACATTAGCATCAATACATCTCTTAACTAAAGACCTAAGGGGCTGAAAATGTGAGTTTTTTTCAGGTGAGAAGACAAAATGCCCGAAATAACTTCGAGTGAGGTGCAGAGAACCCAAAGCTCAGGTGGGATGAACTGTTAGTAGGACAATACTAGCTCCACTTCTCTGATCCTTATGGATGATGTGGAAATAATGTTGTTGTTTCCACAGTTTGCCGCCTACCAGGTACATGTGGAAAAGGTTTTCTCTCAGGATAAGACACAAACTGATCTTTGTGATTTACAAACAACATGAGCGGAAGAAAACCGACATGAGAATACTTGGCGAGGAGACTTGGAGGTTCACCTTTCAGGTGGAAGACATCACTACATTCCATTAATCAAGTAAGCTATGTAGGAGCAGATGGTTATTTGAGCACTGGAGACACTACTGGTTTAAAATCAAGACTTAAATCAAATTAGGAATTTATGGTAAGCCTTAAAAAGTGATGTTCAAAGATGCAAAGTGACCAATATGACTGAGCAAAGCCAATCTGCAAGGAAGAATGACAAAACCTTTAGAGGTACACCTTCCCACCAAAGAGTAGATTACAGTTAGATTAAAATATAATTGTACCAAAGTGTGTTAACAACATAACTCGGTAGTAATAAATGAAATACCTGCTAACCTTTCAAATATTACTTTGATAGAATCTTGCAATATATATAAAAAATAAATAAATAAATGTATTCAGTCAATTGCATTGGTCTCCATCATGTGGAATCTCTTCATCTGAGGAAAGGCTTAAGGAGTATGAATACTTTCCAGCACATTGCAAGAGTTTACTTCTTAGCCTATAAAACTTAAACACATTTAAATATTCAACTGCGTTATTAGCTCCTTACAATAAACTAGAAAACATGTTATCCTTCCTTGTATATTTATTGATGAATGTGTATTTTGCACATCAAGCACCAGCTCTGCATACAACAAAGACAAAATTTTTGCAATCCATTTATGGAGCACAAGCAAATTCTTCAGAGAAAATGCTGACCAGCAGATGAGTTGCTACTGTCCGTGCTGCTCAGAGAAAAATACTGAGTGAACAACAACAAGCGTGTTGAAAGGGAAGAAAAAATGCTTATGATTACATTTGGAACCCTGACAAACTGCTGTACTTCCAACAGAGAGCGTGAGGAGGGGGGTGGGGGAGATACAGCATGGTGATAGAAAAAAAAAAAAAAAAAGATCTGGAGCTACAAAAACATGAAAAATTGCAAGGAGAGGAGAAAGTGGACAGGAAAGAGTACAAAAGCAAAAGACTGAATCCATGTTGGTCAAGGGAGAATAATGCTGGTGGGATCACTGATCCTACTATATTTGTAACTTTGTGAGGACAGTGTAAGGCTATCAGAAATATGCTACCCTTTCCTCATGGAGATCAGTTTCTCCATGAGGAAAGGCTCTCTTCTTGTGCTGGTGGCTAAGATGTGAATTTAGTTTAGGTTTAGGAATATGTTGGGAATGCCAGGTTTAGGGTGAGGGTCTGGGTTAGGCCATACAAATGAATTCAAATGGAATGTCCCCATTAGAACAGTGGGACATACATGGATGTGCGCGTGTGTCGTACCCGTCTCATCTTCTGCAGTCTCCTTGGAGACAGGCTCTTGGTGCTGGTGGGAGACCCCGGACGGACCGCCATGCCGTCTTCTTCGTCTTCCTGAGAAAGGGAGAGAAGAGGAATATAAATCTTTATTGGGCTGGTGAGACTGTCAGGATTTCTGAGCTGCAAAAAATGCGACAAATGATCCAGTAAGTTATCCTTTATGTGCAGGTTAAAGGTCCAATCTGCTCAAAGGTTTTTATTTATATGCTGAAATAAAATAATTTGCCTTAAAAAAAATTATTACATGAGGCAAAGTTCTACTTTTTAAAGAGAATTGGTGTGTTGGTCTCTAGACAGGAGAATCTTTGAGAACGATGAGCCAAACAAAAGGATTTGACTGTATCTAAATAGTTATTTCAAACAAAAGATTTATATATAACCAAAGTGATTCAATAAAAACCCTTCTACTCCCAAACATTCAAATAAAAAAACTACAGTGAAGATAATGACATACTGTATCTATTAATAATTCATTATCTTAACATTAATACATAGACTGAAAGCTAAATTTAGAAAATGATCAAATCTTTTAGAGTTATCACATCTCTTAGATTAATATCTCTTGTTGCCTTTTTATCCTGACAAATTAAACATAACCTTGGAAACAGCTAACAGTAACAGCTGTTGTTAGCTTGTCCAGTTAAAGTTTTGAAGCCATTTTTAAGTGCCCCTTTACATTTTCACACTGGCATTTTGTTTTGAATAGAACAGAATAGAATAGAATTTATTGTCCTACAATTGAGAAATACTGGTGTTTAAAGCAGCAAAAAGATTAGAGAAAAAATGGTCACACAATGTGGACCATAGAAAAATGTATAATAGTGAAGAGTTAAAAGATAAACAATAAAATACTGTACTGTAAAGTGTTTTAACAATATAAATACTGTGCACCTGGAGAATAAAGAGCCAATATAGAGCTATGGAAAACCCCAATTGAAAATAGCAGCAACATCAGATAAGATAGAAACTGTGCAAAATCAGCATGAATGTAACAACTTATTGAGAACAGTGGTGGTTATAGAGTCTTACAGCTGCTGGGGCTTGTATGACTTATTATATAAAAACATTTAAATCTATTCATCTTATAAGCTTACTAAAAGCTTAGGCACCTTTTTTTTAGGCCAGCTGACCAGCAGTGTGCAGGAATAGCTCTGGGAAGGAGCGTTGTGTTAATCTGTACATCATAGAGCTGAATAAATCGCTCTCACTGGAGGATCCTTTAAGATTAATCAGCAAAGCTTAAACAGGGTCTATGTGTGCCGCAGTAAAAAGGGCTCATTGCTTTGGTTTGTAAAGCTGCTGATTTGTAAACACTGAACAAAAGGATGTGTGACTCTGCTTTTTTTAACTATAAATATTTCTAAACTGTTAGGAAGAGTAAACAATATATAGTAGCTTTCTAGTTCTATTGTATACAGCTGACTAATGGTCTGCATCAAACGGTGCAGGGGGAGCAATAATTTTTTTTTTTTAGTTTTTCTAAAAGTAAAATTTCTCTCATAAGCCAAAAAGAGTGAGGAAGCTTTCCCTCAGCCTGCTGACCAGCAGTGTGCAGCAGGAGGTCTGTTAAGGGCTATGTTGCAGCTAATTTCCAGGAAAAAACACTGGCTAGTCTCTCACTTTCTGCTGTATCTCATTAAAGGGAGCATCATACAAACAGTATGACAGTAAAGTTTTAGCAGTTCATCTTTAAAGGTTTGCACCTTGATATTAGTAGGAAGAAGCCTACTTAAATACAGAGAATATAAATGGTAAGGTTTTCCTGCATGGAATTTACTGGAATATTGCTGATATTTCATTGAAAATATTAGGAATGACACATGGAAATGAGTTTATGATTGTCAATATATTTATAAGTATATTTTAATCTTTAAACCAATTTTCTTCAAAGTTAAAAATGATAGCATATTTAACGATGAACACGTTCATCTGACTCTCAGATCCCTGAAGCTGTTAGAAAAAAACTAAAGAGACTCTGAAACTGCAAATTAATTTCTCCTCTGAACGAACATGAAAATCTGCTTAAGTTCAGAATCAAATACATTTCTGTACCTGTTTGCCTCCACCGCATGTGTTTGTGCAGAACGTGGAGCGCACGCCTCATGCTCGTCATCAGTGCCCTCTCCCCTCGCTTCCCACTGACAGATCAAACTGCTATTGCCTTATCAAATCCATCAGGCTTATGGAAACATACACCTCGTTACATTAGCTTTGAGGAAATCACAGGCTCACTGATGAAATATGCAGACAATAAAAGAGAAAGAGGGGCTGGGGTTTCGGATGACATGACAGGCCATAGCCAGAGGGGCGCTAGTTAAAAATGTACAGCCCTGAACAAAGCGTTAAGCAGGCTTCAACAGTCATTAAAAGGCCCCTACGTCAGAATCACACACTCCATGTAAAGCAGGCTTCCTGTCTGTTTCTATGAGGGAGGCATGTGTCTGTCTGCCTGCCTCTGAACAGAGTTGTGTACATGTGTGTCGGCATGAACTGAAAACTGTTTGGGTGAGGTGGGAAGGTGAAAGCCTGCTCACCCTTGGTTTAAGTCGGCCCTTGATGTCCTGTATGCCCCGCTTGGCGTGAACCTTGGCCTAGGAGCGGAGAGAAACACACACCCACAAAGACGGATTACTAATCAAAACATGTTGCATTAACATTCTGTTCTGGTTTCTTGTAACATCAAGAAATGCTTTGATCCCTGTGGCAAAAACACACAGACAAAAGGCTGGATGAGAGCGCCTCGCACACTAACAGGAGGCGATAACATGAAAGGGCACCCTGACCACCTATTATACAGCGTAGAACACCACAGCCAGCCGTGAACACTCCTCTTTAACTCCATTACAAATATTTTAAGATACATTAAACATTTATAGGTTCTGGATCTTAAAAAAAAATTTATAGAATAAAAAAAAAACATCTACCTTTGACACAGCCGTGTTCAAAAGTGCTCCTCCTCTCTGTGATAGAAAAGAAAGAAAATATTATAAATAATATGATATAAAGGAAATGACTAAGTTTCTAGATACACACAACAGTAAGCATCCATACATTTACAAAGAAAGAGACTATAAAGGATGTAACGGCTCTAACAGGCAGATTTAATATAACCTTTATCCCTTTCATATTTTTCACAAGAAAAAACCAAAAAGCATCCAACTTTTGATAATAAACTTCATAAAGCTTGGAGAAGCTCCATTATTTTGAAATTTGCCAACTACCTCAACTGATAAGAATAAATTAACTTTCAGTTGATAAATTCTGCTCTGTACTTTGAAGTCCACCCAGAACAAAAATGTTCACACTTTGGTATATATAGAGCTATTCACAGTTGATGGTGTGTAATATGGGTGTGATGACACATCTAGCTCATGAAATGAGACAATAAGCAATATTGTGTAAACAAAAACAAAACAATACAAGGTATTGTGATGTTAACACAAAACAGTAAAGCTTTCATGGATTATAAACTGTTTCATTTATTATAATATGGGACCAGTGAAGTTCTGGTTTCTTTATGTTAGGCATATTTTTTTCTTTT
>NW_015150858.1:367065-405325 GCF_000732505.1 Cyprinodon variegatus
TATATATATATATATATATATATATATTTTTTTTTTTTTAAAAGTCATCTGCATAAACTGATACCTAGCAGTGAATGTGGATTCATAGACCAAAAGCATTTCTGTTGGTCAAACATTTCTGTTTGTAATATGTCAACTTATTTATAGTGTCTTCAATCAAACAAAGCTGAAAGTTTTTGTCAGAAGAAAAATATCAGATACAAAAGCAGCAATAATACAATATGTCTAATTTCCTTTGTTTGGCTCAGATTTGCGATCAAAAAAACCAACTTCTGAATGCTTATCTTTCTGCACCTTAAATATATTAATCTAGGGATGCATTAATCTAGGGATGCATTTTATCCCAGGCTTTTAACCAAGATGGATAATTTGGATACTGAACCAGAGGTGCAAAAGGGCTTCAAAGACCCATAAAAACATAAAACCTTTTATAATTGTTAGGAAGCAGCAAAGTAGAGTGTTTGGTTGAATGTACTGTAGCTGTATCGTAAAAAGTAAAGAGCTACATACATTCAGTTTGTTTATCATGAGACGTTATGCTACAACATCCCTGCAAAGCTCAAGTGTTTGACCTTCAATTAAAATATGGATGAAAGCTCAAATCTGACAAGGTTAAGGAAATGCAGAAGTTCAGAAGTTGAGTTGAGAAAAAAAAGGCAAATCCAAATTTAAAAATCATACCAATTAATAACTATGCATTTACTTGTATATAATTCCCATGATAATCCATGGGATTCCTGTTTCCTGTAAGTATTGATATACACAACCCTAGAAAGAATTTCTGCATGTGCACACGGTGCATCGTGAAGGTGACAGAGGGAGTATAATGAAAATGGAAGTAAAAATTTACTGTTTTAAGAAAGAGTAAATATTACAAAACTAAATCCCAAAAAGATGCTTTTGAATCTATAATGTTAAAACACAGCAATAACTAATATCCATTAATATTTTTTGTCCCATTCCAAAACTCTAAACATTCTCACTGATCTAAGTTTGCTTGTGTTCCAAGTAGGAGAACCTTAAGTCACAGAGCAATATTGGGAAACCTAGAGTCTGCAAAGGTTTCACACTGCTACATGAGTGTGAGGGGAAACATTAATCTCTTTTTTGGCCTTTGTTGAAAACTTTTACATGGTTAATAAATACTGTAGGCAGAGGAGAAGTTTTACACCTTAACAGCCAAAATTATAGCACCAACACACAACAAGATGGCCTTTGAGAAACTTCTGAAGTTGAGTCAATGTGACTAAAGCCTGCACCTGTGCCTATTAGTGCATGTATCGAAGAAAATGTCTGAGCTCTGATGGCTCCCTTTCACCCAAGGTGAGCTTATCCAATAAAGGAGACTTCGTTAGCCATTTTTAACAACATGCAAAAGGTCATATTGCCAAGAAAAACATTAACTATCCATATATATTTTCTAGTGACATATTTCAGTGATAATTACTAAACACCAAAAATCTCCTATGGCTTCATTTAGAAAAACGCATTCTAGGAGAAATTACACTGAAAAATTCAGTGATTCGATATGTAGGATACCTCAAATGTTACACAAGCCAGTAAAGTTCCCCGGTGTGACATTTAGATCTATCTATTGACAGAAATGCAATAACAGTGTCCTCATTAATGTCAAAATGTGTAAAGACAAGTACTTCTGTTATCAGTTTGGAGCAAGCATCATAAACCAGGACGTAAAGGACTACCTTGGTTCCCCTGAACAAACCAGCTTAATACATGAATGCAGAACCTGCTTTTCCCCTTCCAACTACAGTATTATTTCACTGTAAATAGGGGCTGGTTGTGTTTTGCAATTAGTCAAACTGTTAAATGATGCTGACCTGAAATGTGGAAACCTTAAAAGCTCTGAAAATTTTTTATTTCACCATGTGACAATATTTAAAAACATCTATGACATTATTTCTGCAACATGTGCTGTTAGAGGATTTGAATTAAACATGTTTAAGAGAAACAAACCACAAAAGGGTTTCAGTCTCTGAGTTGCTTGTACCCCATTTACACTAACCTTTTGAAACCATGCAGAGAACGGTCCAAGCAAGCTAACCGAGATAGGTGTTGAGTGTAAATGGAGCGCAACTTAACTGGACCATGCAATACCCAACTGAATCTAGTACTAGTTCAACAGTACGGCTCGGCAAGGTTCAGTTATAGCTCAGTTTACAAATAACAAAGAGCACATGAGCAGACCGCATCATCTCCTATTTACAGGAAGCCGACTCATTTTGCAGGTTTTTCCGGCATGTCCGGCTTTCCAATTCCCAGATATCTTCACCTGTTCATCACATGAACTTCTTCTCAGCCTATTAACAATAAATGGCTTCAAAAGAGCGTTGAGCGACCTGGGATGATGCTGAGACCGAGGCCCTCATTGAAATTTGGGTGGAAGACGCTATTCCTGGCACATAAGCTCCTGAATGTTATGGGCGCCACCATTTTTGTTTGTTTAATTCCCGCCTTGAGGGCTGTAGTATGGTGGACCTCCGATAGGAGACGAGGAACCGTGCTACGCGATGTGTAAATGGTCGTAAGAACCAAGCTTGGCACTTAACTGTCCGAACTCTGCATGGATTGGTTTCAGAGGGGTGGTGTAAATGTTAAGAATAGATATTTACCTATATATATGTATATTTATTATCTGCATAAACAGATGCCTAACAGTGAATGTGGAAAAGTCAAAGACCAAAAGCATTTCTGTTGGCCAAACATTTCTGTTTGTAATATAACACATTATAGCGTCTTCAATCAAACAAATCTGAAAGTCTTTGTCAGAAGCAAAATATCAGATACAAAAGCAGCAATAATACAATATATTGTGATCAAAAAAACAACTACTGAATATCTGAATGCTTATTTTTCTGCACCTTAAATATATTAATCTAGGGATGCATTATATCAGATTTGAACCAATATGCTGATATATAACAGCCAATTCTGATAACATTAAAAATATTATGCTTCCCTGATTGCAACTGAAGTTTTATTTTAGTCTTTAAACATATTATGGGATTTTGAAATTAAAATGTCCAACGTTGACACTTCCTTTTAAGAGGTTAAACTGTGTTTAGTATGTGGAATTTAATGGCATCCTTTTTCTTAATGTTTGTTTTAGTGTTTTTTTAAAGATAAATTATGGTTTTAAAAATATTCACATTAATTTTACTTTCATCATGCATTACATTTAATCCTGAAAAAATATGCATTATACTGCATTCTTTGATTTGTGATAGATATCATTCAATTGGAAGAAGATAATGTAGACTGATTTTTGATGCATTATGAGACCGAGTTGAAGACTAATCTGTTTATTTATATTAATTTAGTTTAAAAGAGTATATTGATAATACAAGTTGCCTTTTAAACAATATTTTACCAATTAAATCACCACTTATTTTAAAGATCAGTGAAAACTTCTGATTGCTCGATAATAATTCGCTAAGTGTAGGAAAAAAAAGCAAAAACCAAACTAACAATAAATTAAAGTAAGAAGTTCACAGCATTGAGGCGACTTTTATTTAAAAGAAGGCTTAAAGAAAGATGGAAAGGACTGTACGCAGAAGTGACTGTACGTGATTAATTCATCCTTTGAGTTTGGCAGGCTGACATTATGGTGCCCAATCTGTTTCTCTCTGTGCCTTTCTTCTTCGTTTCTCTCTGAGATGCTGTTTTCTTCTCAGTTTGGTCTTTAGTGTAAGCACAAAACGCAGACTAAACGGCTAAACAGAGTAAATGGCAGACAGCGTTTCAGAAGTTGGCAGAAAGAGAGGAGGAGAGGGGCCGAGGTGAAGGCCTCTCTTATAGATCCCTGTCAGTCAGGAAATGTGAACTTTAACAAACCTTTGAAGAGCACTCTAGAGAACTAATTCAGCCTTAGCTGACGGCGTGGGGAGATAGGGAGGGCGAGGGAGAGGGGGGAGAAATCGGAGGGGAGGGGTGACAGAGATGAAAAGGGGGAGAAGGATAAAGACAGATAGAGAAGGGAAGGAAAGGATAGGAGGGAAGGGCCCGAAAGAGATGAAGGAGGAAGAGATGTATGTTCATGGGCTGGTTCAGCGGAGTAACGCCTGTGTTTGCTGCCAGATCAACACGTCATGTCGAAGGACGTCTTGTCACGTCAAATCGCGTCTGTCTTCCTCCCTGCCTGTATCCAGTGTCCTGCTACATGCGCCGCTACACACACACACCCACAGCGCTCCAGCTGGATCTGTACGTTCAGGCAACCCCTTCATTCCAAAAGCAACAGACAGACTTCAAACACTGAGCTGTGTCAATCAGGCCTTCAATTAAATATAAGTCAGGAATAAAAATGAGACACAGGGAACCCAGTGAGAGAAGCTGGATGTTTGACGGGACGTTGTGTAAATACCTTCACAGTGTGCTTCCATTGCTGGTAAGACCCTGAATTACCTGCAGAGAAGTGAGAAAACCAGGAGATATGAATTAATCACAGTGTCCTCAGAATCTTGCTGATTTCAGGATTATAATTTAATTATTATGAGCTATAAAGTAAAGTAATATCCAGGTAAAACCATCATGAGCTAATTCATTTTACACCATTGCTTATGGGAAGTTCTTAAGTCGAGCGACTACTTGAATTGATTTGAAATTTTAACCTAAAAAGATGCTCACTATTAAACTGGATAACTTTCAGCATCATAGAAATATATTTGCCACCAAAACATTTATTATTTTTACAGGTTTTAGTCTGATTGAAATATTTAAGAGCATCAAATAAATGTGACCTTCAGCCAAAGATAAGGAATCCAAAACACAGTTTTTAAGTTATGGCTCCAACCCAACCTGGTTCTATGTGTAATTCCCCATGAATATTATAACTTCCATAAAACGTTTGCAATAACGCAGCATGGGTCCGATTTGGGCCCAATTCTTTCAGCATAATCTTGTCAATAAGCCACTGTGAATGTTTATTGAGCATCAAAGGCCTGACCAACTTTATCAAGCCTGGACTTGAGTTTATATGTATTCTTAAGCCTTTGTAGACATGGACTTGCTTTTTTATTTAGATTATTGCACCAATGCTTAATATGAATCTAGTCAAGCATTTAGTTATGAACTAACATCCACATCTTGTCCTACAGGATTTTCTGCTAGAGAGCAGAATTCACGGTTCCGCTGAGCTTCTAAAGAAGCCACCCAAGATCAAGACACTACCACCTCCATGCTTGACTAGTCTCTTTTTTTCCTCTAAATTGCCGTCTTAGTTTAGCATCAAATGAAGCTGGATGTCCAAAATGTTCCCCTTTGAAATTATCAAGCTGCATGTTTATTTCTGTAAAGTCTTTGGAATCATCAAGATGTTTTTTGAGAAACATGAGACAAGCCTCTGTATTTTGTTTTTTTTTAAACCACGTGTTTGCGTTTTGTTGGAAAATGGATTTTTGTTTTCTCATATTTTGCAGTAGGGTTTCGTGATGATCTAATAGATCCCTTACCTGAGCAAGAAACAGAATCTAGAAATGCAGAAGAGATTGTTACGCCAGATGCTGGTTTGTTTGGATAAGCCATGTTTTTTGTTTCTAAGCAAAGTTCACATTATTTGAGCCTTTAGGACACATCAGGATCCTATAGAACCAATGTGTCTCGTCTGAATGTTCTTGCTTTGTTGAGAATAATGCAAAGTTTTACATTTTCATCAGTTGTGCAACAGCATCATTTCTGTACTTTCCACATCTCAGGGTTGTTAGAGACTGACTCAGAGAGAAGCACAAAGCGCTGATCCACTAAATCAAGTGAGGCCTGCAGTGCTTCAGTTGTGATTCATTGCAGTCCTTAAAGCTTCATGGTGCTGCATTCAGGCGGAATGTGTTTTGTTTACATGCAAAGTCTATGGTGGACAAGCGCCTCCACGTTTTGCAGCTTTCGGCTCATTTCGTGTTTCATGTTTGGCTTGACGCGTGTTAAGCACCACTAGAACGACAGAAACTGAAGAAACTCAGCTGGATGCAGAGCATCAACCAATGACTGAAGCTGATTCAGGGGCCGTGTGGGAGACAGAGACTAAACACACACTACTGCTGGCAACAAATATTAAATTTACATTCTGGTATGTGCAGTTTTTAACAAGTTAACCAAGGCTTTACATTCACTCCTAGCCGCATCTTACGTACCTCATGAATACTGTTAATTCAGGCACTATTTGTTGGTTTTAATGAATCTTTAGCCTACTTCATGCTGTCTGGCTGGTTCTGTTTAAATGATCACTTAAACATGCAGGTCATGCAGTAATCAGCCCCATGAAAGGCTGGTAAAATTGAACTCTGTTTTAATTCAGCAAAGGGGGGAATAATATTCTCCTATTGGGCCTTGCTTGGTTTAGATTGTGTTTTATTAGTTTAACAAAGGAAGTCGTCATTTGACAGTTTTTTTATTAATAAAGTCTGAGGACAGCATTTAAATGTGGCAAAAAAAAAGCTGAGAAAAAGACACTAAGTTAAGACAGGCATAACAGAAGTTTCATTAAAACATTTTATTCATTTAAACACACATTTAAGTATCCATGATATCACTAAACCATTGTAACATTTAGCTCAGCATTCAAAATTGTAGTCAGTTTTAATGCACATCTACGTTTAGTATTGAAAACTTGCACTCCAACTTTTTTTTATTACCTTTTTGTACAGGGATGACAACTGTAGCTTTATATAGCAAAAATATTTACAAAAAAAGTCATCTAATTTTCTCTAAAACCTTTCTAGTTAACGTTTTTTATAATGATTTTTTTTTTTATGCTTCTTCAGGAAGTAAATTTGATAGTAAATTCAAGCTGCATCTCAAAGGGTTGAAGTGCCAACCTATAAACCCCAATTTATTTATTCAGTTTTCTTTTTTTTCCCACTAATATTTAACAAGTTCTGCCTATTATTCTGTTCCCAGAAAATCTACCTACTGTTGTTAGACTCATTAAAGAAAAAAACCTTACACACTAAAGGCCTGCCATGAAATACTAAACTTGGATTCAAGTATTTTTTCCAGTTTTACTCAAAAATATAAAACACAAAAATCTAATTCCAGATGATGGTGTGAGGCTTTTTGATGATTGCTACTGATATTAAGGGTAACTGATAAACTAAAACCTTTAATTTAACAATATACTTTATTTTAGAATAATCCAGTCTTTTTAAGCCTACCTCGTTGAAATGGGGATAAATTATCTCTAAATTAATTTAAATGCTTTGTCCTTTTTTGCACTGTGTAGTACTTGACCACAGGGGGGTCTAATGATTTGCAGGATTTATTAACAAGGAGGGCTCACTCCCCCTGCAGAGACAGTAGCTTCAATGGGAAGCTTCAGTGCATGCATGACATTAGGTAGGATTATCATTGGGTTATGTATCTATATTTCGTAGCAGTGATGTCCGTTTGTGCCATACGTTGCACAATGCTGATTTAGCTTGACATCAAATTACATTTTGCCCCTGTAGGAAAAAAGGTTATTTACTCATACAGTACGTCTTCATACACCATAAACACGCAAGGCCGATAAGAAACACAGCTGCATCTCAGTAAGACGGTATCACTGAAAAGTTAATCAGTTTTACTAGTTCAACTCCAAAAGTGAAACTCATCCATAATTATTAAGCACAGTGATATATATAAGTGTTTATTTGTGATCAACATGGTGATTATTGAAACTCCAAAATGAGTAATATGGGCCAAGTTCTCTACCTCTACTACATTTTCCTACTACTCTACAATTTGGTATGATCTGTTAGTTTAATATTTAACTTAATTTTCTCTCTGCTTTTTCTCTTCATATTAACCCTCATCTGGCTTGGCACTTTCTTTAGCTGAGACACCATCCTGGATGGAGACATCAGCTAGGATGCAGATCTCAACTCCAATTATAGATGATAGAGTGAAACTATTTTTCAGTGCTTAGTCCCGTTTCTCTTCTAGACATAACTATGGGCTCAGCGTTTACTTTCATCCTCTGAACTGAAAAATGGCTCAGAACTCATCTGCTTAAATATTTCTTTTGTGTGTATGCCCTTTCTGCTCAAAGTTTTTTCCTCTCCACTATCGCTGGATGCACCATCAGTGTGTGGGATAGCTGCTGAGTCAAAGACACATTCTTACCCAGCCCAAATCCAGCACACAGTGTATATTCTCCAAAGCACATAGGCAAACGTTTCACTTGGCTGAGATTTCTCAGTTAAAAAATGTTGTTATTGGGTTTTATGATGTGTATAATTACTTTCTTGGTAGCTTTTGTTTGAGTTTCAAGCTATGATTATCAAAATGGAGAGAAATAAATATACACCATTGCATCTCTTTGTGTTTTGTCAAGGTTATGTTATATCTAAATTTTAGGCCTCAATTAGCAAAAATAAATAATGGTTTTGAGAGTAAATAAATGCATTGAGGTGTACATTCATTTTGATAATAGGGTATAAAATCAATAAACACTTTGAAGGCTGAAAATTATTAGACATTGGCACACATATGATGACTGTATTTACAAACAACCTGCCTACAACATATAAATAAATCAGCTTATTGAGTTTCTACTTGAGACGGATTTCAAGAGGAGATGGGGAAATTTTTCTTTGGCCAAACCATCAACTCCATATGACTTCGATTAATGGGACTAAAGGACAATCAAGACCAGCATCAGTTTGAAAGTAAACTTAGGTCGATGCTTCAGATTTGCCTCTTTCCCAAAAAATATAAAAATTCATGAGAGCTTCTCAATGGAAGCTGAGAATTTAAAATGGGACAAACTTGGATTGTTTTTAGCCAATTTAATCACTGCTCAGTTGTACTTTAATTTTCTAACTAAAGAATTTTGAGTAGGAGCAATTTAAAAACATTCTTAAAAAAATCATCACTTATTTTGTGATGTTTGCAGCTCAATAATAGTTTCCTTAAGCTTCAGAATAGGACCATGTCAGCTTAATTAGGTTTAATTTTTTTCTTTTTTTCCCCTTCGGTTAAAGTTTTAAAAATAACTCTGGGTCTCTTTTCCACCGTTTTCCACCCTGTTTGTGCCTTTTTTCGCATGAGCAACACCACAACAGCATCTATGAGTTGCAATGATTGTGAGAAATTAATACAGTTAATCTTACTGACAGACAAGTCTGGCACTACTCACTTCCACAGAAGCCCCCCTCTGTGATCTCTTCTTCAAACACGTCAGTGAAGCCGCGGCCTGCGTTTAATTTGGCCAGCCGTCCGTCGATGAACTGCAACCATAAATTACAACATGCTTATTAAAAGAAGTGGAAGAGGGGGAGGGGGAGAGCAGACGGATTCAAACACTTCACCCTCAGAGGGGTGTTATTAATCCTACCTGACGGAAACTACAGCCAGAGATTAGGTGGGTTTGCAGGTAATAGGGATTTGTTAATACAGAGCAGATGAGGGATTAGAGCTGCAGACTAAATTCTGCACACTGTCTGAGACATGAGGAAGTTTCATTTCCTCCCTTTGTAACACAAAGCCCACTAAACTCCCTGTCATAAATAAGCCTTTAACGGCCAAGACAGCTGAAGGTTTCATTAGCTTAGTGACAAAAAGCACATTAAGCTCAAGTATCAACAAATAAACAACAATAAACAAAAATCACCTAGTGAAATAAATACACAGAGTACATCGTTAGATAAAAAGGTTATAGAGTTGGCCATCTACGCGTCAGTATGATAAAATCCCAAAAAGGGAAGAAAGATTATAAGAAGAAAACAGCATAATAAAGTCATAACAGTAACAAACACATCAAAGGCTTTTTTGGATGATTTCGGACCATTAAAAAGAATCTGCTGCCACACTATAAGAGGTTTACAGCGTTACTAGTGTGACAGCCGCAGCATAACACGTCAAAGCTTGAGTTTTAAAAGAAAATACAATGTTTTAAGAATTCTCAAAAGTTATAAAAAAAAATGAAAATCCTGCTATTTTAATGAAATTATCCAAGGAATCCCAAAAAAATTTTTCCTTTTACATACTAATGCTTTCCCTGGGAAAATTAATAATAGCAACCACAAAACATTCTTTAAAATAAAATTCTTTAAAAATACATTTCTTTTAAAAGTTGTATATTTTGAACCTTAAGCAGGATTGTTTATTATTTCATTGATTGTTAGGAAATACATAAAACAGGTAATCTCTCCAACTGTACAATCAAAGTGATAATTTACAGACAAAATCAATTGTTTGTTTCACAAAACCCTTTTTTATTTTTTTTACTGGTAATAATTAGTGCGATCAACCTTTGAAACCTGATTGGGGCTTTTTTATAATTGGTATCATATTCTTTGTAACACAAAAAAACAAAACAAAAAAACTTGACAGCAACATATTGTTGGACCACTTTTTTTTTTGAAACCAGACTACCCCTCCACGTCCGCAGTGTAACACCAGTACAGGCTGTTCTTGGGTGCATGTCCTCGGGGACAGCCCGCTAACTAGCGACCGACACGGCTACCCGCTCCTTTGGTCAGGAGAGCTGGAAGCTAATCATTAGATCATTTTAATGAGAGGTGAGACTGCAGGCTTCATCGGCTGCTCCGCTACATGGCTGGTCCAATTAGCAGAGATAATCAACCCAAATCATCACCTAGCCCGAGCCTCCACTTAAACACCCTGCTCCCCCACTCAAAGCCCGGCCAGATTACCTGCCTCGCTCTGGGCCTTAATTGGACATTACTCAACAATGGCAGCCTGGGATCACAAACATGTGAACTAACAATTAAAAAACAACAATCTGTTATATCTGCATGCAGAGTGGCACCAACAGACTAACAAGAGGAAGGGAGTCATTTTCTCTGTTTTCAGAAAAAAAAAAAAAAAAAGAACATGTCAAATTTTAAAGCCAAATTGGGGTCAGGTTTTTAAAGAAAGGTTATTTTTAGATATTGGTTTGAAAACTTATTGAACTTTTTTTGGTATTTTTCAACGTGATTGTATCAGGATTCCAGTGGGTCAACATAAAATAACCTTTAATTATTAAAGAGGAAGAAAAATGCATCCGTTTCAAATGTTCAAATACGCATCTAAAAAGCATGACTTGTAAAAAGTATAATAAAGTGTCAGCACCCCACAAGTCAATATTTGTAAACCCAACTTTCTCTGTGATTACAGTTATTTTTTAAAGATACATTTATATTGTTTTCTTTGAAAAATATCTCAAGTTTTGTCAGACTGGACGAGGGAGCGGCCATTTTTAAACCTTGCAAAGATTCTCTTTCATCTTGTAACTCTCAGTTTTTAAAACTTGGAACCTAATCCAACGGTCTGTAATTTTGAATACAATTAATAAAGGTTTTTCATTAATGCTATTTTAAGTAATTCAAATTTTACATTATTCTCAGCCATGATTGTGGCTAATTTTATGCCAAAAATAAATTTCCTTGCTAAGGAGGAGCCTCTGCACATCAGGATGCAGCCGTTGCCTAAAACTAAGCATGTAGATGATACATACTAAGAAGTACTAGTGATGCATAAAAAGGCTGACTTTACCTTGGGTTGCACCATCATTGAAGTTATATAAACATCTCCTGTAACCAGGCCAAAATCTTCTACCTATGACTGTTATCACCTTGATGTAACCTGTGACAGATTGCAGACACTTTCCCCCCTAACTTTTGGAAAAACTTATTCTGGTCAATATTGAATAAGGCCAGTATTGCATGAAGGTATCATAAAATAGGTTCCAGAGATAAGGACCTATGCATGTTTACTAGAGTCACAACAGGCCTGTTGACTTTTTCTTTGATAGATACTTGGGCTACTTGGCCGCTGTTAGTTAAATTTTTCAGGCAGTAGAATGAGTTTTTGGTGCGTTTTTATAACCTAACCCTTATTTAAACATTTCTACAACTTAATCTCTGACCTATCCGCTGGATTCCTTGGTCTTCATGATGCTGGTTGTTCGAAAATATTATTTATCTAACCTATACAACCTTTTCTGAGCAGCTGCATTTAAAAAAAAGCAAAAAAAAACCCACTACGACCTTTGCTTGAATCACAAGCAGCATTTTTATTGACAACAAATCAGATGCAAATGGACTTAATTTACCAATTCAGTCGACTCTGAAAGAAGCTGTTGGCACTGAATGCTTTTTAGGGATATCCACGGTAAACAGGCCATAAGCACTTTTCGGATTTTATTGAGGGAAGCAAAAAGACAGTTTTCATTATTTTTACACCAGTCAATTTCAGACAACTTAATGTTGATGCAACTATTCTCAAAGAAATATATTTGTAGTGCTATTGCTATACCAGAGAATGGATAAGGTTCAAATATTACTAATATATCTGCAGACTCCATGTGTCATTCCCACTCTAAATACCACATAATATTACTCTAAAAACCAAGGCAATCCTGTATAATTTTGTACTGTAAAAGTTTTCTGAACCTAAAGCCTTTTCCTCAGTTGGTTTAAACCCTCGTTTGCATGGCCAAAAATTAGGCTAAGACTCGACAGGGGTGCATACAGCACAGACACATTAAAACAGCCTAAATGAACTTCAAGCCTTTCTTATTCAAAGAGTCCTCATGAGCAAAGAGAATGATTAAGAAAAAAGGGTCAGCTGTTGACATCCCTTGACATGTTAGGAAAAATGTCCATCAAGTATACAGGAAAAAAACTCTCATGAGGCACGTATGGAAACGTCTGAAATTACCTATATGTGCTGAAATCTGTTTACTGGTGCTTGTTAACTGCGTAGTATAAGGAAGAAATGCATTAGAAGAGCCAATATTTATGGAAAAAAATGTCTTTGCTATTTTAAGCACCTCTTTCCAATACTGCCTTGGCAATTCTCCTCAAACACACCAAAACTGAATAAATATACATATAGAAGACTACTGGCAGTAAACCATCTGGGTACAAGTGTCCCTTCAGGCTTCTGCAACAAGAAGAAAAGGGTTCATTTACTCCATCTCTGTTTGCATAATATCCACATGACAATCGAAGTGTGCTTGAGAGTCTGAGCGAGTGCAGAAGCTGGAGATGGTTGATAGGAAGCAGGTTAATGTTGACAGATGTTCCCCCGCATTCTTTCTGAAGATTTCTCCCACTTGTTCTGTTCTGAACAAAGATGGACTGCTTGACCGAGCGCTAAAGAAAAAAAAAACTTAGAGTTGTGCAAGAAGGTGAGTATCTGACATTTGAAGAAGCATGTGGCATTATTGTGTGTATTTTAGGATTAGTGCAATGCCTGCTACTCAGAAAAAAAGATTAAATTATGTGTCTGCTTCTGTCTTATTTTTGTAACTCTCCTCTCCTGTTTTTTTCTTATTATTTAATGTAGATTAATCATACTTATCAACACATAACTATATATTGCCAGGTCTGTTGGTATTTGTTGCCAAGTTTGAAAAAGAAAAACTCCTCTCCATCTATTCATTAAGTGCTGCAGATTTACATGAATAACTCTGTGTTACTCAAATGAGGGGACTGTTACTTACAGGTCTTAATGGAGCAAAACAGGTAATTTAAAAGGAGTGAAAACACTTGCAATCAATCAAAAAGTACATGTAAAAAAGCAATTTCCTGCTAAGACATGGTAACACCTCCAACTTAAGTAACACTTCAGAGGTATTCACATGTGGTTTGGAATGTGCGCCGAGGTCAACCGAGTCCAAGAACATGGTTTAAATTTTGAAGATTTAATCCGTTCAGCTAAGACTATAAAATCTTACACTTTGGCAAACAAACAAATAATTTAGAGCAGTGAGTGACGTTAACTCAATGCTGGTTGGATCATTCCGTCAGCTATACCATAGAGAATATTGCATAAACTCTTAATTTCCACAAGAAAATTAGGTTAATCATTTAGATAAATAAATAAAATAATAAAATACGAGTTGGAGACATGATTTACTGTTTGCAAAATGCAATGTTTGTGGATGCCAATTTAGATCTATAGGCAAAAAGAGGAACTAAAGACCTTCAAAATATGAAATGCAAATAAATCATAACCATCCATCTTCCGTCACGTCCATTAAGACTAACCATGTGCTGCAAACTTTATTGTCGCAAGATATATTTTAGCAGTTTTCAGTCTCACAACAAATCCATCTTGAAAGACACCCACTAATATGTCCATCTCGTAACAACCATCGGGTCAGACCAATGACATGCCAGCAGTGTTTTTGGGGCGGGGCATGTAGGAATGATAACCATCAGAATGTCCTATCCAGGGCATTACAAACATGGCTATGCTGGAGAAATCACCTGTAGATACCGCAATTGAGTCGGTTTTAGCTAAAACAGCAACAATTTTTCGGTTAAAAAAGGAGCAAAGAGAAGCACTTTGTGCATTTATAGATGGGAAAGATGTTTGGCTTCTTCTTCCGAAAGGATTTAGAAAAAGTTTGATTTATCAGTTTACTCCAGTTGTGAAAACAAACTGCAGACAAATCCTACTGTGATCATCCTGTCTCCGTTGGTGGCTCTCGTGGACGACCAAGTTGCCTGAAACATTACGATTCGCTGCTACTGAAATTGACTGAAAGCATATTATGGAAGGCGAGTACTACCTGGCATGTCCCCCAATCAGCTCCAAGTATTATACTAACATCCCTCATTTTCACTGACAGACTGAATAGCAGCCATCCCAGATTGATAACGTAGACCTCAACTCAGTTCTACACATATCAATCTGGCGACTGCCAGGTTACATTGAGGCAGGAAGCAGTTACGATAAGCAGATGTCACTTTAAATGGCTAAAGAGAGATGAAGGATTGCTTTCTGGACCGAAAAACAAACATTTTTAACAGAAATGTGAACAACTGGATGTGTGGCTGCTAACTGGGGACACATTACAAGGAAGCAAATTTTCAAAGTAAAGAAAACCACAAGCTATAAGTGGATGTTTTGCCAGGGATCTACAAAGACTGCCTGTGACAAAAGATAAAACATTGGTTGACAACATTTAATTGATCAGACCCATACCTAAAGGTGAAATTCTAAGCAGTGTTGTTAATAATGACAACAAGAATAAAAAAAAAATGTCACTAAATTATTGCTTAAATTTAAAAGCAATTCAATTTAAAAGATTACATTTTATTCAGAAAGTGCAGACCTTGTCAGCTCCAACTACAATGACCTGCAGAAACTCCAGCATGAGTTTGCACCGAATTTTCAAATGCACTTAATACGGACCCAATAACTGTTGTCTGGCATCCCTTTCAGATTTAATAAATTGTGGGCTGTAGGTATTTACATTTAAATATCCTCCAACCAGCAATTTTGCCTGGTTTGATCATGAGTATATAATCTGCATATTCATAAAGGCACAGTTCTGGTCAGTTTACACACATTATATGAATTGCACCTGTTATAAAGTTTACTTTTGGCTAGCTGAAGTTTCAGTACATTCAAGCCTTCTGAGGATCAGGTCCAAGATATGCCTACATATGGCCGTGCCAGGAGGTGCTGGGCAATGAGGTGCTTAAACCCATTTAAATTTAACTGGATTTCATTTTTCCAGCCCAATAGGAAACTGAACAAACACAGAGAAAAGCCCTGAAGAAGCTCATGGCATTGGTATTTCAAATTACTGATCAGCTTTCTTTAACAAGTTTCTTTCTTTCTTTTTTATTTTACCATTGTTTGACTTTGAAATTAGACATCAGTCACATGATTTGGCGATATGTACATCATGTGTCTGCAAACACGATAAGTAGAAATATATACAAAAATACTCCAATACAAGTATTGAGTTAGAAAATACTGAACAGAGTACATCTTCATTCCCAGATTGTGTAACTATGACTATTAAAACTTATGTGAGCATGTGTGTGGCCATGCAAGAGAAGCGCTGCCTGTGTGTTTTTCAGCGGATGTGGGTCATGGTCAGAGCATCGCTCGGGCAAAACCACTGGCCCCGCTCACTTTAGCAGAAAGAGGAGTGGAGCAGATAAGCTCATCCCATTCCCTGCTCTCAAGAGGGGGAGGAGAAGGAGATAAGGACCTGTTTCCCAAAGCTACCGATTGAGGAGGCAGCTGGCCCGGAGGAGGCTTTGAACTGATGCTAGCTATCTGCTCTGCCTGGGAAAATTATGAACCCGGTGTCCAGAGAAACAAAAGGCTGATTGAGGGCCGCTGTGCTGTACTGGGGTGCGGGGGGGAAAATCACACAGCTATTACGGGTCAGGGAGCACACAGGGGTGAGGGGAAAAAAAGGGTGAGAGGAAAGCCAGAGGTGTATTTCCCTGTAGCTCTGGCTCTGCTAAGTTTAGCATAACTAAAGGGACAAGGAGAGAAAACATTTTAAGTGTACACAAGGTCTTTGTTTTAGTTTTCTTTTTTTTTTTTTTTAAAGAAAACGCTGATGAATAGAAGATACCTGCCTAAACAGGCAGTGACTGAGCACACAAATAAGCATATTACCACAGAGAATAAGCTATATTCATTAGAGGGTAAAATCTGAGGAGCAAATTAGAGTCTGGCATTCAGTGCTTTTAGAGACTGGCACAAACATGTTGAGGGCAGAATGCTAAATTGTTAAGGTTTTATACAGTCAGTGGACTCTAGAGCCCTGATTTATCTCCGTTTTGTTTGTACTGAAGATAAAACTGAATAAACAGAGAAACATTAAAATCGGAGCACGGCGATAATGACTGTAAACAGTTTGAAAGGGTCAGTAACCGTCCATAATCCCGGCTTTGCTCTCCTAAATTCCTCCTTACTCTGAACAACTGAACTGTCAAGATACTTAGCGCTCACCCTCAGCAGCTGACAGTTTGCCGAGAGAAGGCGTCCATCTGTAACAATCACTTCTCAGCAAACAGGAAATCTGCTTAAGCATCCCATTTAAAGTGAAGATGCTTCACTTTAAACAGGACACTAACTAGAGAAGCTAATTAAAGGTAATAAACAAAGGTATTTAAACAAAACATTGTTCACTTTTTGTTTACTTTAGCTATGCTCCATCAAATCATAAAGGTACAAGTGACTCTAAAATCATTTCATAAGGAATGATATTTAAAAACTGCCTTTTTTCCCATTGAAAAATTTAAATGTAAAATAAAAAACTTTAACTACTTTTGTTTTGAATGTTCCAACATCTCTTTTCTTATTTCCAACAAGCAGAGAAGAGTGCAAGTTACTGTAAATAGAGAAAGTGTCGAGACCAGCTGTTGGTACCTGTTTAAAGAGCTGCAGGTTGACGGCCATAGACAGGAAGTTCTTCATTGTGCTCGAGCGATGGTTGATAAAACTCTCCTCACAGAACGTGATTGGTTCTCCCTGCAGAATTCAGACACAGATTTACAAAAAACATCTTAAATGAAAATATTACTCTTTTGTTTATTGCTGTAACTTTTTCAGCAAAAAAAAAAAAAAAAAAAACATTAAATGAAGATACTTTTTTCATATGGAGCTGGACTTCTAAAACAAGAATATTTTAAAATAAAGTCAGAGCAGTGCACTAAGTTTCTTTCTAACTCATAAAAATCTAAAAAGCGTTGTTTTCATTCTGCTCTCCTGAGTCAATACTTAGCAAAAATGTGTTTTAGCACAAATACAGCAACAAGTTTGCTCAAGTCAGATTACAAGGAGGGCATAATGTGAACATTTTGTTGATATTTGAGACATTTTCCACATTTATATCCTTGCTCTAACCCATTCTGTTGTAGCTATGGCTGTTTTTTTTTTATTTTTTATTTTTTTTATGAGACTTTGCTCTTTTGCAGCCTTCATCAAAGACATTTCTTCCTGGATTTCCTTGTATATAGCTCTATTTATTTGGCACTCAACTCTGACCAGCGTTCATGTTCCTGCTGTCAGACTGACTGTCAGACCCTGAATTTCCATCACTATGAATTTCTTAAAAAATAATATTTTTTTTTAAACGGCCAGAACTGAATGTGAGACCAATTCCTATCCTTTTAGTAGTTTCTTGCCTCTAAGCTGTGGGACTCTGCAGCTCGTCCAGAGTTACTACAACCTTAATGACCTCTAAGCCTACTTTGGGTAGATAGTGGATTTGCAGTTTGCCATACTTTTACCCGCTTTTAAATAATGGATTAAATAAATCCCCATAAGATGTTAAAAACACTCCAACACTCTACCCCTGACCTGTGCGCTGTCCTCATCATGATGTTTTCTCACTAATGATTTTGAACTAGCTTCCAACTCCTTCACAAAACTGCTGAATATATACTGAGATTAAAGCAACATAAAAGGGTTATTGTTTTTACAAAATGGGAGATTTCTAATATATTTTGGTTTAACTGGGTCTTCTCTGTCTGTATCATAGTAAAGATTCATTTTACTTTCTATTTTTACTCCAATTTCTGGTGGTTTATCAAACAAAATGCAAAAAAAAAAAACACCCCACAAAAGTGTTTGGTAATAAGGTAATAGTGGAGGCAGTTTGAATACTTTTGCAAGCATTGTATTCTGCTGCCCAAGCTAAGCATAACATGTAGAAAGCTACCAGAGTATTTCAACAGATTTCTTCATTAGTGAGAGAAAAAACAAGTCAGAAATTAATCTAATAGTGAAAGAGGAAGGAAACAGGATTAACAAAGGAGTTAAAGTTTGAAAATAAATAAATAACAGGCTCCTTTCAACCATTTCCCCTGGCAGCGCATATACGTATGAGCTTCACTGGACCAGATGATGGCGTCCTACTAAACTTCCCAGTCCTCCGCATAAACACATGATCACATTATTACCATTCCTTACATCATGTCTGTTGGCCTGTGAGCTATAGACACAGAGGATGACAACAGAACCACTCTGGGCCAAACACACTCTGCCCTCCAGTCAATTCAGATTCCTGTTTTCTTATAATTAACATAACTCTCACACGTTTCAACAATGCTCTAAATTCCTGTGAAGTAAAACAATGAGCTTTGTCTGTTCTAGGCTCTGAGCACAACGTGGCTCACACAAACAACTGAGCCACGGTGGAGGGTAACCTCATTTCTAAGGATGGGAGAACGATACCAGTGGCCCAAATTACTTTACAAGATCACCGCTCCAGTTACATCACAAAAACTTTCTACAGAAGAAAGCCGGGTTTTCATGCCTAACGGGGTAAAATTAACTAATAGTGGCTGAGATTATCATCATCACCACCCAAATATGCATTATGGATTTTGCCTTTTGTTTGATGAATTAAGATTCATTGTTATTGATTAAATCAAATCATTCTTTTTTAAACTGAAATAAGTCGGAATATATGTATAACCACTGATATGTGAGCATTACAATTACTTGATGTGCAATGCAGAGTATTTTAGATCTAGATGCCTCTGCATGACGGCTGACATCCTCAATTAAAGCTTTTCAGGCCAAACCATTAATGACTGAGACCTCAAAGAGGTCCAAAGTCTTCTGATTGGACACCAAGGCTTTGAAATATTCTACCTTAAAAGATAATCCGGCTTAACTGTGTGAATGCTAGAATTTCAACCATATTTACAGCATTCTCAATGGTGTGAATTTCTTTATTATCATTATTATAATCTATTATTATTAGTTCAATTTTGTCTCAAACAGCAGTCTCAATATTAAACAGAGTAGATCAGAACTTTTATAACATCCTCTTTTAAATTATAAACCAAAGTGTAAGTAGATTAGAAGTGAGTTTTTATATACCGTACCTCTTCTATGTCACTTTTTCCAGATTGTCTATTTCATCTTCCTTTTTTTAAAATGAGGCAAGATTTGTGTTTTTACTGCTGTAAAAATAAAATAAAACTAGGTTTGAGTATAATTATCCTTAAGCATAACATTTTTCACATCCTTGCCCATTTAGATAACCCCTAATATTTACCATGTATTGTTTTTTTTTTCTGACTAAAAGCTTTCTTAATATTAATATTCCCCAGGAAGAAAGACAGCTTTACTATGATATAGAACCTGATAAGAGAGCTAAAGATTAGGCTGATGGAAAGGAGGCCTTCTGACCTAATAGACTGAGTCTTAATGCAAAATAATAATTTTATAAGTACCAGTGAAGCCATCCACAAAGCTGGAATTAAGTTATTATAAGGCTGTAATATCAAAAAATATTTTTCCATTGATTGTTGAGTAGGAAATAAATTATTACGCTTGGCTGACACATTTCCATTTCTAAAAACAACTTTTAAAACATGGATCCTCCTTACACACTTAAAATGTAGAAAAGTGTTATTTAGAAATTTCTATAATTCAACAACTCTGCTCTGAACCTTAATAATTCACAAATGTACTCATGAGGTAAACGTGACGAGCCGCAGAGGTTCATCTCTTTAAGCCACTTTGGAATATGGTATTAAAAAAGGCAGATTTGTGTTCATCCTTTATAGGCCACAAATCAGCCTTAGATAAATTAGCTTATTGCCTACATGTGTCTAAAATAACATTTTAAAAATCCCTTTTTGGAGGATTTTTTTTTTTTAACACACCTTAAAAATGTTCTTTTTCCACATAACAGTATTTATTTTCCAAGCTGTAGAGACACCTGGCAGAATAACGTCAAACCCAAAGTGATGGCGTAAGAAATATGTGTATAATCAGCTGATTGCCTTTCGGCTCATTATTAGGCTCCAGTTTTGTTTCATTTACAGCTCAGCAAGACTCCCAGTAAGCATCCACACCCCTCCTTCTGTTGAGGCATATGGGTCTGTGAACCGCTCAGCACAACTCAGCTCTTTCCAGGAAGATCTTTTCTTCAGCTCAGAACAATAAGCAGAACGGTGAGATTCAACAAATACGGCAGGAAATTAGGAGTAACTTCATTTAATCTGAAGATCTGTTTAGGTTTTAACATGTATGTTAAATCTGAGGCTTTTATGCAGACCTTGTCCGCAAACAAACACCGAGAGCGTGAGTGAACTGAGAAATCACCGCTCACGCACACAAACAGGCTGCATATCAGCGCTCGTGTCAGAGGGGAGGCAGTTTGTTCGTGTACCGTCTGTATACAGAGAAAAAGAGAGACAGCATCAATAATGTAGCATCTTGACTCCGGGAGTCCACAAAGTCCAATTAATCTCAAAGACTAAGCAACAAAGGCTTCACTATTTGACAAACAGGACATGGTGTAGTTTGCTCTGCTCTGACTCAGACTTGATAAGCAGAGAAGATCTAGAAAAGAAATGTTAGGGGGGCTTAGTAAAGGAGAGTTAAACACCAAAGGTGGCTAAAAGGGATCTTCAAAGGGAACGTCCTGACTCCTTCCAGCTCCTCTGACATTTCACTGCTTCAGACAAGCCCACCTTAGCTCTGCTCTCCGTCTGAAAACACACCTGTTACCCTCAGTCAAAACCGTCACTTCACTTCAGCCGAGATGGTAACCATGAAGCTCACATCACCGAGAGAAAGAATTACAGTCACACCTATGAAAGGCTCTGCTCTGAATATGAATCCATATTAAATGGTGGTTTTATGTTTTCTTTATCTTTTTGCAGCCTCTAAATATGTAGTTTTCAGTCGGTTTGAATTTTTCATTTTCATTTCAGAAAATTAGGAAAACCCATTCTAACCCAGTACCATTTATGATTTATATTTCATAGATTAAAAATATTAAAATAAAGTTTGCACATCAGAAAAAAACTGTTAAATTCCACATCTATCACACTACAGCGCCTCATGGTTTGTTTTCATATGAAGTTTCTGCAAACAGATTAACTTGTATAAAAACAAAGTTATTTCAAAATAGAACTTCAGTGTCACTCTGACATATCAGGTTAACACAATCATATATCCTTTGTTTTTAATCAAACCCACCTGTAAAAACAGAGTAGTTATCAATAGGAGACAGTATAGAGTAAGATTTTCCCTGATTTAAATTAAATTTAGAGATTAAAATTGTAGTGAAGCTTGGGTTTATTCAAAGCATACCATGGTAGAAAGTACCCTTAAACTACAAACATAAAAAAGCATGATAGAATGTGAAACAATAAGTAGAGAAAGATGGGTAAGAGATGATGGAGGGTCCTTACAGGTTTATATCTGAGAGCATCTCTGTAGGATCCAAACAGAGCGGCCTGCGCTCTCAGGAAGGCCCTCGCCACGCCACATCCTGTTGCTGTGGACTGCTTCTTCAGCTTGCTCTTCAGAGTGGACACCTGGTGGAACATGGGGGGGGAGTTGGGAATGATAAAGACAGGGATCAGGGAGGGAGGGAGGGAGACATGAAGGGTAAAAGTTAAATTATCACCTCTGAAATTGGTGGAGGAAACAGCTAGCCTATTCATGGTGTGAAGTATCACATTTGCAGGTCATCTCAAAAAAAGGATAGAAAAAAAAATAAAGCAGGGACCCTTCAGACTTTCCTCCGGGCTTATCTGTTGTGCTGCTGGGAGCACCTGCTGCTTTGCTAATTGAGCGGCATAGGTGGGGGGGCAATGGGAGAGTGGGAAATAGAGGAAATAGAAACCCATATCTCTGCTCTTCCTCGTTCAGCCCTTCTTCCCCTGCCATCACCTTCTTTCTCCTTTCATTTCTGCCTCCGTGTCTAAACGCTCCTGTTCCCTCTATCCAGACCTGCTGTTCTCCCCTCCTCTCTTGGCTCTCCCAGACTCCCTCTAGAAAAGGATTCTTGACATAAAACGTCTTTAATTATTTCCCCCTCTCCTGGCTCTGTCTCCAGGACTCCAGGCGAGAGTGGAGGAGCAGCAGGCCTGAGCTTGTTCAGGATGACAAAAGATTCACCCTAGCCACTGGGCCCTGGGGAGTCTGGGAAGGAAGTTGTCAAGAGGCTCTCCTCACCTGCTCAGCAGTGGTCTGACTGTGTTGTGGAAGTGGGAGGAGGAGGCAGAGATACAGTAGTGATGTCATGTAGTGAGGGACCGTCCCTTTCACTGTGTGGGCTGCGCTAGCTTCGCCCAGCAGCATTTGTTTCTCGTCTACCACACTCTAAAGCAATCGCCTGCAGGCTGACGCAAAGAATACAATGCAGGCATAAAGCTTCACTGTTTAAATCATCTACTGTACTTCTGCAATATTTTATATCCTGCATAAATAAATACCCGTCAGAAATGTGTAGTAAGAAAAAAATAAAGGATGAACAATGTTTAAGGTGTTAAGTCTAAATCCTGCCACCTTGAATTTTCTTCCTAAACTGTGAGAAAGAAAATGTGGCTGTGCATACAGAGAGTGTGTAAAACTCCAGAGTGTGAGGAGCAACCAGAATCAGACTAAATTAACATTTAAAGTCAGGTTCCTCCATTTAACACTACATAATTAATATCCACAGTCCACCTACTTCACTTTTTAAAAAACATAGCCAGACGTTGTGATGCCTGCGCTCCGGTGCATGGCTGCTGTGTGTCCTTAGCAGATTTTTAAATATCTTTTAAAAAGGCAGTTTTACGATAAATTACTATATTTCTTCATTTTGTAGTTTGGCAATGAGGGAAATAAATATTCAGTTCATGTCAGTGATTAAATAAAACCCCAGGCTTCCTGCAGGTTTTATTTTAATCTGACCATTTTTGCCAGAATGCAAGGCTACTAAAGTTCTAAAAAGTTCCACTTTCAAGAAAACTTAAATTAGAAAAAACTTCCAGTTTTCTCTTGATTAACCCAGATCTGGAATCAGCAGGTATAACGTAGAAACATTTGTTATCTTTCATTCTTTAAATTACAACAATAAGAGCTTTCACAACTTTCAATGAGTGTACCTGTCAATAAATAATGTGCACATCTACGTCCTTATGGTTTGAAATAAATCAGATAGGCTGGTATCTGCCAAGAACAAATCCTGATTCCTGCATTTTTACTTTGAAAACAATATTGTGTTATACATTTTCTTCATTCCAAAGTGCTTTTAAGTAGATGCCAGGAAAAGTGCAGGAGTGTACCCTGGCTTTATTAAATGATACTCCTCCCCCACCTGTTGCTAGTCAGCTCCCTGAATACAGGATTATTTTTTCTTCCTTACAACAATGAAATATTTAGTTGCTCTGAATGATTCTTGTGTGGATTAAGCAGGAATAAAAAAATAATAATAATTTTTAAATCAGGCATTGGTTTAAAAATGGTGCAAATCATTTATCAGCTAAACTCAGGTGGTTTTGCTTATGTTTCCCATAAAGAGAAGACCAAAGATGTAAAATAGTTTGTGCAAAATCTACTCTTAAATTTTAATAAAAAAGCCAGTGAATGAAATAATGCAGCTCAGACATGCGCAACTCACAGCCCACCATAATGTCCATCTACACAAAGCATTAAGATGACATTGGCCAATAAGATTAAATATTAGAAATCAGTGCTGCATATATTTAGAATTTCACCGGTATTCAAAGATCCTGCCTTTATTTTGAAGAGGTGCTTTTAATCTGCAGGTTGCTTCCTGATTTTGATTGACTTATACAGGGAAAAATGTTGATTACCCCAAGAAATCTAAGTGTAAAAAAAGACTAAAATAGTAACAGGAGCAGAAATGAAACTTGAATTAAAATATGCAGCAAATATCCAGAAAAAAAAAAAATTAATTTTAGGTGAAATATAAATAAAACACTAAGAATAATGGGTAATATTTCATGGCTTCATTGTGACAGAAAATTACATAAATACATGTGTTCTTATATGAAATATATACTTGTATAAAGTGGGTTCAGCTCATAGTTCTCTTTGGGAGAAAATGCTGCCACCGCTGTTACAGCCGATTTATTACAGTTATAAAAGAATCAATGCATTATGTTTTCAGACCCAGCTCTTATAATTGTTGCTACTCTGCTTTAAACAAACTGGAAGCAGTTAAATAACTTTAGTCTTTCTTTTTCATTTATAAATGTAGGGCTTTTACTTATCGCACAGTGACAATTTCACGTTATAGCTTCTAATTTTAATGATGGGTAAGATCAATATCACTGGAACGGGGGAAGGCTGAGCTTGTCTCACACAGAAGAGAGGCCGAAAAGAACCGAGGAGCTGAGAGACAAAAGAAGGGAAGCAAGACGGAGATTTCGGTCTTAAACTGGGACAAAGACAAAACGAACAGTGCTGAATTCTGTCCCCTGGGCTTTCCCCACTCGCCACGACGTCCCCGCGCTGCCATCGCAAAATGCTTCCAGGCATCAAACAGAAAGTTTACCATGGTTAAATTAACAAGTGTCATCTCCATATTCACTCATTCTACTAAATGCTTTTATGTTTATGTAAAGCCCTTTGTGGGATTAATATTTCATGTTTATGTGCTCATCACTGATTTTTTTTGTCTTTGCAAATCATTAAACTGTCTTTTTTTGTGTGGAGGAATCAAAGCGAGGACGTTGTCAGTCTATGAGGGGGAGGAGGACCCAGAAGACTGTCAGAGCAGACGGGATAGCCAAGTTTACTCAACAGAGTCATCCAGCATACTGCAGCTTTCAAACAGTGGGAGACTCCACTTATTTTTACCTCCTAATATTTAAAAAAAGAAATAAATTGTTCTTCCTGAGAAGAATAAAACATTGGAGGAAAAAAATCCTGATGTTCGCTTAAATTGGTACAAATCTCGAATCAAAAACGTCTAGTTGTGCTGCAAAAGTACAGCGCTCATTTTTACTAATAGAAATCAAACCTCACAACTCGTTGTGCTCGCTCACAATCCAGACACATGTACAAAAAATAAAATAAAATAAACGTGTATTTAGTAATTGGCTCTTGAATGTGGAGCCTACGCCACAATCATCAGGTATGCCTCCACGGTAATGGCTCTGTCAAACTAATTAACTTCTACAGTTTGAGTGAAGCTAACGAGACGCGTACAGGCATCAGAGGAAGGCCAGGCTCTACAGGTGATAACCCTATTTGGCAGTGACATTTTTTAGTGTAAAGTCACAGTGGCGGTGATGAGATCAAAGGCAGAGACTCCCCCATTGGGTCCAATTAGAACTATAGCATTGTAGAGGGAAGGGGTGGCAGGAGAAGAGAGGGGAGTGGGTGGCTGAGGGAAAGGGGAACAGGAAAAAAAACTGTTGAGTTATGATATTCATAATCTATGCAGAGAGGCCTTTCCAGTACAGGTCTTCTCCCCATAGCTGTGATCTTTTCAATTTACATCAAGGGAAGATAGTCGGGGATGAAAGCGGGGCATCCGAGGCGCACAGCCCACAGAGGGCAGACATGGGGCCTCATTAAGGCCCGGCCCAGACAGCCCCAAACAGGGTTTGAAGTGCGTCATATAAAGAGCACGAGGTCAAAGGTCAGACATAGAACAGATCTCCATTTAACTCTCCAGCTGAAGATGATAATTAGCAGGTGCAATCATGATCCCTGTCTGACTGTAAGGGATGATACCTCCATAGGTGACAGTGGAGCGTGGAGGGCCCAGAATGTCTGAGGGCCCTGCTGTCCACAGACACACACCTCTACACACGCACAGCCATTCATTAAGGGTCACACCTTAGGACATACATTCATGTGTGTCTGTGCAAAACAGGTTTCAAGAAAAACTGCAATATTTATTGTTATTTAATAGGGTTGCCTAAGTTGGTATATTTTAAAAGTATACCCAACTATATAGCTAAATATAGGTAATTTGAAAAGAGAATTAAAACTAAATCAAAAGATGATTAAAAAAAATATTTTAAAGGTTTCTTATGACCAGATTCTTTTTCAGTCAAATGGACAAAAATGATACAAATTTGACTGTTTAAAATAAAAATAATGAGAATAAAAAAAAATGTTCAGTTACACAATTTAGGTAGAAATATTTCTTTCTAATCGGTCAGATGCGGAGTTTGAGTGAGGCTGGTTTTTAGTAACTTTTCTGGTAGCAGATGAAAATTAGGAGTAATCAACCAACATGCCTTATTATGATTTAGTTTTATGCTTTAGGCTGGCAGACAATAGATAAACAGGGCTGTTTATTTCTCAACACTTCCTGCGTGTTTCTTTTGTGATTGGTTTCTGTCCTTCTCTTTAAATGGGTTCACATTTATAGGGCTTATTGACTGTCCAAAACATCTGCTGTCTGTACGGTCCCTTTATCCAATTCGAGACGACATCTTCTGCAAACATGACTGTAATAAAACTTTCTCTGTGCTGCTTGCTGTGCAGTGTTGGTGGCCGTAAAGAGTGGGCTAAACGGACTCCCCCTGCCATGTCTTTCCAAGCACAGAATTGTGGATCATACAACAAAGAATAAGTATTTAATGATCGGAATTTGTTTGCTTTACTTCAGCTATAATTTTTAGAGTGCAGGTGATTTATAAAAACCATAAAAGTTGTAATTTTAACAAATATAGAAACATCTGTAGGTGGCTTTAAAAACTACATTTAAGTTTTCAGAGAAAATGTTTTCTGTTGCAGAAATAGTTCTAAACAATTAGGGTCACATTTTTGTTTCTTAAAAATCTTTTTTTTTCTGTTTGCTTGTTAATAATAAATTCATTTTTACATTCTAAATTTGCATAAATAAAAGCTATTTTTAAATATATTTAAAAGAAAAACTTTCCTGCAGGTGAAAGCAAGTAGTTTATAAAAAAAAAAATAACATAAAAAAATTCTGGAGCCCAAAAAACAAAACAAAAAATCCTACAAGTGTTTGATTTATAATAAGGAAAACAATTATCTTAATAGGTTTAAATTTATTTCAGATTTCTGTATTGCACTGATGTTACTATAACACAGACACAATCTGCAGCTCAGATTGAAACTTCTGATGATGTTTCAGTCCAAAATAATCAGGTTTTAGCTAACAGTTTAAATGATAAGTCCTGATCTAAATGCATGTAACACTGCAGAAATTCTAGAAACAGCTTGCCAATAAACTGAGAGAAGCTTAAAACAATAAATTATGATTGTTTCATATTTAGAAATACAAAAAAAGTGTCCAAAACTCCAGAAAACTTGAAACTTTCCAAATGGCCCCTTAAGAATCTGATCTGAACAGTGATTTACTGACACAAACCTCTGTCCAATAAACTAAAGGTGCTCCACCCAGAAACATATTTAATATTCAGGTTTTTTTATGTATTATAGTTGAAATGTAGCCCAAATAATTAAAAGCAAGTTAGAAAATATGCATCAGAGCATTTAAATTGCTTAATATAAATGCAAACTTCAACTAATGCCAGAGAAAAGTACGAAAACGCCCACAAAATAAAAACCTGATTGACAATTCTGCATGAAATAAACATATAAAAAGCTGTAAATCAAAGGAGAAAAAAAGTTACACTAAGCCCTGAATATATATTTAGAATTATACTCAAAAATGTTAATACAACATTGCAAACCTCTCCCCCAAATAATGACCCCGACACTTGTCTGTTGTTGGAGGAGGGGAAAAAAAAAGGAATAGAAAGTTGAGTTTTCTCCTCGCAAAAAAAAAAGAAAGAAAAAAGTGTTTTGTTTAAGCTTCTGTCCAGGGATAGAAAGCCATGGGGACGCAATTAAAGAACTACAAAGAAAAAAAATAGTTATGAAAATCTCCCACTTTCTTTTGATGTGCTGGAGTCTGAAGTGTACACACATGGCGTACGCACAAACACACAAATCTGAACAAAGACACGGAGAACAGACTTACAGCGCGGTCTTAACAACTGCAGATGCATACATGCACACAAAGAGCATGGGACTTGGAAATCTATGAAACAGATTCATTCATTAAACTAAAGATTAATATTAGATTTCATAATTTAACTTCCCAATTAACCTTCTTTCTACCCATTAAGCTGCACAGTAAAAGGGATTATTAGTTTAAATTAAAGGATGGAGGAAACCTATTTTTAGTTTTAGGCAACCTTACACGACGTTTCACTGGAAGTATGAGTGTTAATGTAGAAAACAAGAAAAGTTCAATAAAAAGGTGCAAAAATAGTTGATCTTTTGTTGATTTAATGCAAAGCGAGTAATTGTTAGGCAAAAATGAAAAAGTTGGAAAGCAGAGAGGAGGAGAAACGGTGTGTGTGTGTGTGTGTGTGTGTTTTAATAGGGCTATGAGTTTCTCCCCGGTGTGGGGTTACTTTGTCAAGCTGACCTCTTATAGCAGCTGAGCGGCAGAGTTTTGCATACATAATTAACTATAGCTAAATGTCATCTCTCGCTTCAATAACCATCGCAGTGGGTGTTGCTTCTCTCCCTTTTTTTTTTTTTTTTTTGACTTCTAATCCGGAGTGAACCGTCGGTAGATCGGCTGAATGCGCGAAATAATGTGCCGCTTTTAAAATCCACACGAGCAAACCGAAGGACAGCAGTGAAAGCAAATGAATGAGTTTGCCGCTGTTTTAAAACAATCACGACCTGGAAAAATGATTGTCAAATGAGCAGACTCTGACATTTGCAGCTGGTAAAATACAGGCTCGCCAACGAAAACGACATCTGAGTCTTTGTTTGGAGCTTGTTATTATACTCTGTGGACTGTTCCTGCTAGAGTACAGCATGTATGTGAGGCTGGACGCCACATTTTCCCACACCGGAGCATGAGAGTGGCTTTACTTCTGGTGACTGCTAAATACTCTGCTTAATTCAAACTGAAATCATTTTCAGAGGATCTGATGGACAAACAAACTATCAGAGAAGCAAAAGTTTCCTCCAGAAGGATATCAGAGTGTCACTGATGAACATTCCTGGTTGACAGCGTGTAGGTGTGTCTAAGTGCATCTGTAAACCGACATGCGAGTGCTGCCAGCCGTCTGCTGCGCTCTGCTGTAGCTGATGATGTAGATGTTGTTCCCTGGAAAGTCAGCGCCCAAATTAAAGCCGCGATGTTTGATTAAGTGTGCCAGGTGATCTCAGGAGAGGCGCGGCAGATACAACCTCAACCCCCTCATTCATTTGTAAACCTCCAAATGCGGGCTTGAAATACAGGAAGTAGGAGTGTGTGCTGTAAATCTCACCCCCCCTCCCCCCTTGATTGGGAATACAAATGATCAAATGTTGGAGGGCTAGGATTGTATGGGTACACGGTGTCAGCAAAGCAGCGAGCGGCGGAGAGGAGGAGAATAGAAGGAATTAGGCTTGTGATGTGTGAGAAAGAGAGAGAGAGAGGAGCATCTGAAAATAAAGATATAAGCTGCATTGTAGCTGCTCAACTTGAATGTGGCACAGAAAGAATAATACATGAAAAAAAAAAAATCTGTCATTGGTTTGAGATCAATTGCCAGAATCAAATAAAAACCTTATTCAGTCACACAATGTTTGTTTTCCGAATTAACCGACTCCTAATTTGCTATTCTAGGATAGTTTTAATGACTAGCGAGGTAAACAACTTCACCAACTAAAAGTCAATTATAACTTTATCAGCACAGTCTCTGGTTGGAAGAGGAGATGTGGATCTAACAAAAAGCAACAAAAGTACCTTGATCTTCTTGTTTTATTGAGTATTTCTTCTCGGCATGCTTGTCAACACACTGATTTTACTGACAAAACAAGGTGCCACAGATATTTAAAAAGTAGAAAACCATCGCAACTTTTGGTTAAACTTTAGCAGTTTTTCAGCAAATCAGATTACTGGTAAAACATGTTATATGAAATTTAAAGATTGCTCCATATTCTGATATCAGGTCATTTAAATAAGGATAAAATAAACAGCTATTTAAATAGGAGAACAAAGACCAGCCTGTTTATAATGCTGCTTATACAATAGAGAACTTTAGAGAATGGCTGGCCTTTAGCTGTTACCAGGTGTGCACAATGCTAATCTATTTTAATCTCAAAGCCTGGTAAGTACATTTAAAATTATTTTAAAGAAAAGTCACTGAAAAAAAAATCAAATTTATTTGTTAGCTTTTCCTTCATAAGGGAGCTGTTTTTAAAGTTCATTGGATGTTCCTCAGGGCCTGCTTGGATGGTCACATTTTTTTTATTATTAATGAAAATTACACTATGGTGTTTCAACAATAATAAACTGTATTTGGTACAATATTTAGATTTTTTTTTTGGATAAAAACATTCTTTAGAAAGTGCTTTAGTAAGATTTAATAGATCTTGTAAACTCAGATATGTGCTAAATTAAAAGATGCTTTGAAAGTGATGAAGTAAAACAAAGGAATAAAAAACATTTTGATTATAAATCCGTCCTTTCTAAACCCCACACGTCTCTATTTAATTACATTATGAACATTATGAACTAATTAAGTTATATTTAAATTATTTTAGAAGGCAATACTCCCTGCAAAAAATAAGGAAAAAGGAAAGTCAACTTTCACAAAATAAAATACATATAAATATAATTATTACCTAATTTAATTAATTTGGTTCCATTTTTGACAGCAAAAACAATGTATAAAGCGATAAATCTACCCTCTATTAATACACAAAATCATGTTTTTATCAAAATGTGATGTGAGAAAAGAGTTGGATCTAAAAAAAACTGACTTGCATTTCTGTATGGAGGGTAGAAATTATCATGTTAACGGCAAACGTTTTAAAATATGGTTTCTTCAAGGCACAGTGATAAACTTTGGGTTTGACAAGGTGTAAATACAAAGATGTGTGCGTGGGTTATATATTTACTAGGGTAGCTAAGCCCCAATTACAATTAGATATTAAAATTAATTTCATTATACTAAAAAGTTTTTTTTTCCTGTTAGCAAATATATATATATATATATATATATATAATTGCTGACCATTGTGAAGTCATCTGGGAAGATTACTCCTTGTTTTAAAGTGGAAAGACCTTTCTGCCATCACCCTAATGTTTACGTCCCTCATCATCTTTTAGAAATCTGGCTGCGCTGCTTCAAAACACTAAAAGAATGTTTAGTCAAAGAAAAAGAAAAAAAACACAGGTTCAATTCACAGATTACGTTAACCTAAATCTGCCAGGGATATGAATAATTTTAAGCTTAGCATCACTTTTTTTGTCTATTTTTGTTCATTTATGTGGATTGTGTGTTGATAGTAGTCAATGTAAAGCTATGGTATTATTAATGGTAGGCCTATGCATCGTATAAATTTGTGACATTGAAAGAACAAATAAAAAAATCAGCAGAAGATTATAAAAGTAAGTAGTGGGTAAGGGATGGGATACTTAAAAAATAACTTCCTCCGTAGTTTTTTATTTTAATGTGTTTTAAAAAAAAAAAAAAAAAAAAGGATTTAGTTCTAAAGTCCTTATCAGAGAATCATGGCATCCATTTGCACCCCTTACCAATTACTCTCTCATTTAGATCTGGCCTTCTCTTCCAAACGGAACCGCTACCAGCTTACTGGTATATGTAATAGTCAATAAATGTGAAATATTATGTGTGAAACTGCGAGAAAAGGCCGTTATGGGGCGGGCACTTGTGGAGCTGGAATAGGGGTCCCGTCTGAAAGGGAGCAGCTAATTCAGGACAACTGTGAACTCTGAACCCCCTAAAAGCACAGCCAGTGGTCAGCCAGGCCAGGTAACCAGCTCCACATGTGCTGCCAGCCTGCACCGCCGTAATTACATGGATCTCTAAAGGTTTGTTTAAATCAACATCAGAAGCGCTTTTTGTTTTCCATTGCCGTTGGACCTTAATTTCAGACACATTTTGCCCGTGGCCTTTACCTTTTAATTCAGGTGGTGCTGCATATATTTATAGGAGGTGAGGCAGAGCTTTTTAAGTAAGGATCGTTGTGACTCCATAGGTCTCAGGGCCTGGCTTTCGCTCTGAATAATCCTGAGTGTTAAGTAGCCAGTGTTACAGTGAGAATTGGAGAGAAATAAAGGGCGGTTTTTAATAGCTCAGAAGCGACATGCTGCAGCCGAGCGCAGACAGAGAACCGCTCAGCATTAATCAGGAAATCAGGCCCCAGTTCAACAGACAGCACAATGCCTCTAACATCTCCTTGTGTGCAAACACTAACATCAAATGCCATGTGGCATGTCCTCATCACTAACAAGCAAACTAACAAGAGACCTGGAATTCCACTCAATTAGTACCTGCTCGCTTTGTTATTAATCTGCTAGCCTCTGTGAATAGATAAGAGGAGACAGGAGGGGGGGGGGACCTGTATGGGAATAAAAACAACAACAACAATTTGTTCCGATAAATATATTAATGCCAGCAAAGTTGCTGTTTCAGGTGCTGTAATTTGACATGATATGCGAGCTATGTTCTGTCATTAGTCAGGAAAAAATTGGTGAGCAGGGGATCAAAGCAAAAAGGCACTGAGCCTGCCACTTAATTTATCACACGGCGAAAAGACAAAGGCTTTTCTCTCTGCTTCTGTCGCTTTTCAAAAGCTTCCACTCTTTTTATGACAAACTCAGTTTGCTATTTAATTTAGGGCTTCAGTCCCCAGGTGCAGAAAAGCGAGCAGGCAGGAAGTGAGAAGACGGTACTGCAGCCAGACAGGCACACAGGCAGAGAAGTATGAGAAGCAAACAGCGGGTGCAAGAGACGTCCAGGTTGGCGGGAAGTGCTGTGAGAGAGACATGTAGGCAGACAGGTGCCATGAAACCCAAGCAGCCGGGGAAGCAATAAGGCAGGCAGACAGGATTGAAAGTCGGCAGAAAATGTTATAAAGTGCAGAAAAGAACTCACGAGGCAAAGAGACGTTGGTACGCGCTAGCAGTCAGTGTTGGCAGAGCAGTTCTAAATCAGGAAAACCAGAGGAGTGTGGGAGTTTGAGCAGGTCTGGGGTCTGCTGGGCAGTAGATTGAATTATGTACTGCTGCTGGGGGAAGGAGTCCAGTAGGCAGTGGAACCTGAGCGTATGCTGTTAGCAGCGTGTGTAATAGTGCATCCACAGCCTCAGCTGGGATCCCAGCGCCTCGCAGAGGAGCTTTAATACACACACTGTGAAGACTAACTAAACAAACAGATTCCTGCTTCCACAAAGACAAGGGAGACAAGCACATGTGTTGTTCTCCGTGGCTGTGGATGTGTGTAAAAGTGTGAGTGACCCCGACGCCATGGTGATGCTTCCTGTAGCACTGACCAGCGTCAGTGCTCCATTAATTAAAGAGACGATGCGCTGGCAGGTGGCTTCACTGCCCACACTGGTAATTGGACCCTTTCTTCCCACTCTCTCCCCCCACAAAATCACCCATCTCTGCCTTTTCTTTTCTTTTCTCTGCCTCGTTCCCTCCTCCTATCTCTCAGAAACGTGCCAGTGGGCAGGCAGCAAGGCAAGACTTTGTGAAATAATGATTAGAATGGATGAAGATGAAGGGAAAGGAGTTTCACATTTTCCCACAAGCCTCTGATGGTCGGGGAATGCTGTTTGCCTTCAAGCGTCATACGACGCGACGGGAGTTTACTTTAGACAGCCACAATCTAAGAAGCCAGAACTGCAGTCATTAATGATGTGGGGAGGGGACAGAGCTGTACTTTGACAAGTTTCTGGATGTGGGTGTGCGAGAGGATCTGTGTGCACATGTGGGCAGAGATGTGAGAGTGAGATTACGTGGTGAGGAGATGGGGAAAATAACCTTGATGTGTTGCATGTGGAATGACACAATAAAGCCCGAGATGCAAAAGAAGCCTCGGTGTGTTTGGTGGTGTTTATTTTTTGCGATTCTCACCACATCACTAGGAAGGTTCTGCAGGTCATCAAAGGGGCTTTCCATGGTGTTTGTGTCCACGTTGAGAATGACCACATCCTCCAGCGAGCGACTGCATACTCTCTAAAAGACAAAATGTGGAGCTGTGATCTTGAGCAGCTGTGGACAGAAGAAAAACTTGGTAATACGGTATATAGTGTTGGAAAGTAATCAAGAGACTAGAAATCTGTGTCTCTGTCTCGTTCCACTCTCTGTTGAGTGCCGACACAAGCATGCAAAACTCTACTTAATGAGGAACTGAGTCTGTGATCAGCTGAAAGAAACAGCAAACAGAAAGACTGCTAGGAGAGCATCTGAAGAAACGTAAAAGCTCTGATTGAAAATCTAAAAAAAAAATAAATAAATTTTTTTAATCTGGATTTTTCCACCAACAAAATGCATTTCTCAACGCAAATCAGATCACACTGTGTTAAGGAAAAAATTATAAGAAATTTTTTTTTCTTTATTTTGTCAGTTAAAGTATGGAAGAACCTCTTTGTGTGATGTTGACCAAGTGTTATTCGAAGTAAAGTAAATATTTTAACTTTATTTATTTATTTATTTTTTTTAATGATGTGGAAATATTTATTAGTATTTTGAAGAATAAAACAAAGATTTAAAAAAAAAAATTTAAATAGCAAGAACTTATATCAAACAAAAAAATGGAAAGATTAAACCCAATTAGATCAGATAATGATCTAAAAGTTTTCTGTTATTAATACTAATAGAAAATACTTATGCAAAATAAGTAATCAGAGTAATGATATGTTATTTAGTCAATATACTTGGGGTTCCTTATTAATGGTTTGTATATATTACAGAGAATACCTACCAAAGTGCAGGACTGGGAAAAAACCTTCTATAGCCTCACAGTTTTCTTTGGGCATCACTAACATCACTAACAGAGGCAAAGTTAACAGAGGAAGTCAAGAAGAAGAATAGCTATCCGAAGCCAATCGGTAATAAACGAGCTAAAAGTGACTGAGAATATTTTCTTTTGTTCATCGTTAGGAGCCGCAGCTACACCTGATTACAGCCTGAGCTGCAGAATTAAGAGATTACTCAAATAGAACCAATCCAACGGTGCAAAGCAAGATAAAAGATCTCAATGAGCAACTCATCCCTCCCAGATCTAATCAGGCTCTAAAGCTGATGAGAACCAGCCTGGGAAAAGTTAAACAAAAGAAATACAATTTCTAAGGTTTGGGAACCAGAGAGACTTTATAGGGAAAAATGGTTCCAAACCCCAAACTACTCCTGACCAACAATAACACTTAGCTCTATCCCACATTTTCTAACCAGAGATTGAAGAGAATATTGTGGAAAAACTTATTAGGAAAAAAAAACATTGTTTAAAAGGTTTGCATACTGTTACATTGGGAGAAAAGCTCATTTCAAAGAAGAATATCATGACTATAGTAAAACATGGTGGTGGTAGCGTAATGGTATGGGGCTGCTTTGCTGGATGATTAAACTGACAGACTTTTATAACTCTGCTTTCCATCTAAAATTCCTGAAGGAGAATGTCTGTCCTAGGACTGAAACAATTAATGGGATTAATCGTGATTAATCCATTATTGAAATTAATTTAGTAATTGATTAATCATTAACTTGAGCATAGAGACCGTAAAACATGCCAGCTGAGAGAGAGACCCACTTAAAGCAGTAATTTTACAAAATTTTTTTGAATAAATCTAAAAATATTTTGCATTTAAGATGAAAAATCTTTTTCGTCTGTCAATATGCTCTATCCAGAACTCCTCAAGTGGAAAACTTTTGGTTTCACCTGCTTTAGTTTCATAAAAAGCCTTCTTTAAGGAAACTTTTTCCGATCCAATTATTAATCGATTAATCGAAATAATAATCGTCAGATTAATCGATTTGCTAGATAATTGTTAGTTGGAGTCCTAGTCTGTCCAGCAATTTGTCATCTTAAACTTAAACAATTGGCTTATGCAGCAGCAAAATAATTTGAACCGCATCAGCAAGAATTGCTCAAAATTATAAGAATATATAAACTAAGATCTGTGGCATGTCTATAAACAGGAAAAAACCTTTAATGTGGCCGAATGCAAACAATTCTGCTAAGAAAAGAACAAGATTCTTCCACAACGATGGACTCGCATCCAGTTCCGGAAATGAACTGGATTTGTTTTGTAAGATGTCTTAACATGTACTGCAAACTGGCTCTACATAAATAAAATAAACAGAGGTGTGTGATTAAGATGGGATTTGAACTTCCAGTTTACACAGGGGACAAAGTCATTTCAAGTAAAAACCACAAACTCTCCTGGAAAACCACTTTTCTCACTCATAGATGATTAAAAAAAATAAAATGGGAAAGGAGAATATATAATAGCAGACCAGCTTTATGTAGCAGATGTATGGGAAACAAAGAATGTGGCTGAGAGGAAACATTTGGAGTCCAGGAGCGTTTTCTACAGAACCAAAAACATCATGCATCAACAGCAGCCCAGTGATGCTGTGCTGTGCCGTGCGCATCCTGATGGCGACAAATTCAACAATTATTTCAGTGTGGTGCAGGAAGGATGTGGGCAGGTGTGTGGTGTGTGTGTGTGTGTGTGCGGGTTTGGAGGCAGCATAGTGTGTGAATTTCTAGTTTGTCACTTTTGTGACAGCCTGTGCAGCGGAGGCTCACATGCTGATCTGGACTAATTATGTAGTGGCGGAAAGAAGGTCTGTCACGGATGCAGAGTGTGATAAATACTGCCACCGCCGCAACTGTCATACAAGTATCACACACACATACACACCCCCACGCACATGCACAAAAACACACATGTGCATAACATTATAGGCAATTACACACACACACCTAGAAAGTAACACTCGCGCATGAGTGTTAAAAAGTGTGCGTTCTTGCGTCATGCGTTCACATAAAACAGGCGCACTGATGACGGCCTGCTCCCCAACCAACAGAGGGTTTAACAATGAAGAAGAAAAGCTCTTTGTTTGCAGATGCTTTTTCTGCCTTTCTGTCTCTGCCTTTTGTACTTTTGGTTCAGAAGCCGAGGCACACAAGCAATATAGAGTTGAAACAGACCTAAAGAAAAAAAATGAGCTGTTTTAAGCATAAAATAAAGTTGGAGTTTGTGAAAAAGGTATATCTCATTTTGGCAAAATCCATTTAAAATGAACTCCTCTAGAATGGAGTTGTCATTCATTTATGTTATGACACAGTGAAAGAGATGCAGCATTTATCAAAACATCTCAAATCAAGATAAATGATCAAAAACGGTTTGCACATTTCAATCCACTCCTTGGAAACACAGATATAACCTAAACATGCACATGACACTATGGTATGGTTTTATAGAAAAATGAACAGTAACATACCTCAAGTAGACTATAGTGGACGCCCACAAAGTATGGCATTGGAGCACTGAGGACGTAGAAAATACAGGAAATCTGTTATTACAATGATGTCCATCTTTAAATATTTCCAAATAACTAAACATTACAGTCACCTTATTGGATAGATATTTTGTTTTCCAAACTAAATAAAAGGTGCACTAAACAGGATATTCTAGGCCAATACTTATTTTTTCTGAGTTGACCTTCCAATTTTAAAGTTGTAAATCAAATAGGAAATACAGGATTATACCTAGTTTTTTTCCTTCATAGTATTTCAACTAAATTCTATTTTTAATCAAACTGCACCACTTGTATCAAACTAGATGCTGTTGGTCAATGCATTTATAGACAAAATGTTTAAAGTTCAAGGTTTTCCTAAATCTGATGAAGAAGACTAAATAAAACTTCTCTGATTTTTCAGCAATTGCCCTACCAGTCATTGGTCAGAGCTGCCTGTCTATCCATCCATGTCTATATATGTCTATATATGTCTATATATGTCTATATATGTCT
>NW_015150858.1:405581-429128 GCF_000732505.1 Cyprinodon variegatus
ATAGATAAATAGATATCTGAGGTGCAGTGTGAAAGTTCAACAGGCAGGATTTTGAGAGCCATGTCATATTTGATTTTTTATAGAGCCCAAAGTTACTGCAGATATCATTAGGACATTTTGAAGCCCTTCATGGTTACTTCTGTTTACTTCCTAGAAGATGAACTGGCAACAAAAACAGTTGAATCACAATATCTTGTTTATTACCCATGGTATCACTGGGCGCGACTACCTCCAAAACTCTCCTGAAATAAGCACCAGACCAAACAATGCATAATAATAAAACAAGCTGGGCTTCATTACGATTTCTGCAGAGCCACAGGCTCATAGCCTCAGTGTCACACTGATGTAGGTGGTCATGCAAAAGAAACCCACACCAAGCATTAGGGCCAGAGAATGGCAAATAAATTGAGTGGTCAATAGGAGGACATTTCTGTATTAAATATATATATATATATATATATTTAACATATATTTTGTCTTTTAATGTGGTTTTCAAACATCTTTAGAGATGGCTTACTTGTGTAGGAACAATAGAAAATCTAATTAATTAGTCACAGAAAAGCAAAGTGAGCAGACATAGAGGCAGCTTTTGGGATGTTCCAGTCCTCTACTTCAGTATGTTTGTGTTCGGGGTCTTTTATAAACCAAAGGCTTCTAATCACCTTAAAGAAAACAGACAAAAAAAAAGGCAGGCCTGTACTGTTTATTCAACATCCAGCTCCGAGTTACAGAATTTCAGATGTAATGTAGAGAAACACAGCGAACATCTAATGTAGTTTAGTTATCGCATCAGGGAATGGAAGACACCCGGTTATTTAATAAGGTAACCATGAGTCTCTGCAGAGTGATGGAAATCACATTTCCCTGTCAGTGAAGAATAGTTTCTCTAAGCGGATTCGTCCCTCCTGGAAAAGCTCTGCACTGCACAAGCAATCCGATTCAACCTTTTACACATAGTGACGTCCACACATGTACGCTACATCTGCACTAATGCAAAGTTAACCTGAACGAATGCAGATTTTGTAGACACTACTTCTGCTCTTCGTTCAGTTTCAATCAAGTCCGTTCAGATTTGTTGGATTTGTGTTGGAAGGGAGGTAATGAACCCCTGAGAGAGTTCAGGCGATGATGAGAGCGTGCTGCTTAGAACTGCCATGAAATATAGAGTAAGGTGATCTGGTCCGTTCATTATGAGCGGAGCAGCGCTGGGGAAGGAGTACGTAAGAGAACATGAATACTGTGTGGGAGAACGTGTGAACATGTGTGGCTATGCTTTAACACGGGGATGTTAGTGGCTAAAATTGATGCATAATTGTACATGATGCGCTGTGTGGGGCTGTACGTCTGCGTGTGGAGGCTGAGCATCAGGTGCGGACGGCAAGGAGACAGCAGCAGAGGGAGAAAAGGAAGATTTTTTTTCTTCATGTTGGTGATGATTGTGTTTGTGTTTTAGGGGTGGTCAGGCTTACCAGCAGTAGTCCAGAAGATGCGGAGGCAGGACCGGGATGAAGATGTGCTGCCAGTACATGGGAAAGAGCAAAGCTGCTGCACCGTGGACGCATGCAGTCAACTACACAACAAAACAGAAAAAACAGGAGACAACTAAAACCAAACTTTCCAGACAAATAAACATTCTATCAACCAAACTGTTTTAAAAACATAACCTTTATTTCAAGATTTAAATTAGCATCTCAATATATATGGAGGTCACTGAATATGAATTAAATCAGGAAATTATTTCAGAACAAAAAATTCATATAGATTTAGTCACCTCGTGGCATGATTGTGGATTTCAGTTGATGAAATCTCAAAATTCAGTTTCTTTTATTTAATTTCTAATTTCTGCAATTTCTATATTAAACTAATCAATAAAATAAGGATTTTAAAGACAAAGTTACAGCTAACAGTAAGCTATGTCCATCTACTGCACAGTATGCACACTAAATACTTGTTTGGAGGTCTTTTAGCAGAAGTTCCTACATCTGCGAGGCGTAAGGATCTACAGTACCTATAGGATTAGATTTTAAAATAAAAAATTAAATCTCTCACCTAAAAAGACATTTGGACCACTGTGCAGGCCTGGTTCTTCACTAGTGTAAGGGTGGCTTCACATTAAAAAAACAGCTGTAGCTTGTTTCCTCTACATCTCTATATTTTAGCGCTGCAATTCTCCTCCAAACTCTCACGATATTTCTAAGTCCTCTCATGCCTGAAATCATCTGTTGTTTGTGATGTTCTTCAGGTTTTTCTTCCACTAAACTTTCCTTTGTTTATTTCTTTTCCTTCTATTTGACTTTTATTCCACCAGGTAAATAATTCCACTCAAACAAAACATATTTTAATGGAATCAAAACTAAAATTTCCATCATAACAGAAAACCAATATGCTCAGACCGCATCTTGGTCAACTGTCAAGCCAGCCATCTTCCTCATGACTGCATGAGCCACAAAAACATTTCAATGTTAAAGATCCATTTGAAGAAAATGAAGTTATGGTCTTAAGGAAATTAATTTGGGATTACTTCAATATTAATCTGAAAGATATCACCCACTCTATGTGATAAATCTGACAGGTTTTTGTGATTAAGTTACTAATTGAAAAAAGTAGTAGTGATCTAAAAGAAAGAATCTTTTCTCAAACCAAAAATGGAAAAAATCTTAATGAAAACAACAACAGAAGAGAGAAAGATAAAAAGTATATGAACATTTGGATCCCAAATAGGCAAATATTCTCTTAACTTTTAGCCTTGTTTTATATTTGGATTTTAAAGTTTAAAATGGTTTATCACCAATTGAAAAATGAGGAAACAATGAAGAGTGTTCATATTTCAAGAATCTTGTTCTGTGACCTGAACAAAAAGAGATGACAAAAGAAAAGCAAAACCAGCTCTGACAGCAGCCATAAAAATCAAAATTACCCCAACTACGCAAACTGAGATTTTACAGGGGAAAATATGGAATAATTAACCTCGTTTTTAACAAATAATGAGACGCAATCGTGTAAGGATGACATTGCTTTTCAAAGCTGCTTTTTACATTGTCAAACCAATATTACACTTAGAATTAAAGTCATTGTCTCCCATTGTCTTAAAGCAAGCGTCCCCCGCCTTTCCTGACATGACATGTCACAAAAACTCAACTATAGTAATGACCTGCAGCACACACACACGCACACACCCAGAGACGCAGCAGGAGACAGAGGCGTTAGCTCATCCCCCAGATTAAAATAACATGATTAAATATGGAAAGAGAACAGAGGTCTGAGGGGCTCCTGCGGGACTTCATTAGGGCAAATTGCCAAAGAATGAAACATGAGTTAGCCAAGAGAGACTGCGGGCTAGGCCAATACCGCCGGGACCCCCGCAGCAGCAGCCGCCGTTATACCGCTGCAGCTTTACAGCCAAAGTGTGAAGCGGACACACACTATCACACACGCACAGCTACCCGGAGACCCCCCCGCGTTCGCTGACACACAGAGTGTCACAATTGACCGGCCAAAAGCCGGAGTTCGTGGTGGCTGAATACAACCGCTGCCAGAGGAGGAGAAGAAGACAAAGGGGGGGGGGACCCTGTGATAAAACTCGGGCATCTAAAAAAGAAAAGAAGCATTCATGTGTTTGTGTTTCCATACCCCCCCTCCCCCCCAATTTGTTTTAACCGCTTTCATTTTTCATATCAGACGGCAAACAAAAAAAAACAATGATTTTTTCTTATTGTCTTTCATACACAGAGTCCCACAATACTTAAGACTTAATCAACATTTAATTGGTGTCTTGCTCTGTGTATCTGCATATGCATATTCCTGCTTCCTGCTGTCTGGAAATGAAACAACAATGCCACACTCCTGTCAGGATTAATTTCTTGGCAAACAGTTTGTTTTTTTTTTCTTCTGTTAATTCTGAAAATAAATCAATGCGATGAATATTAATGAGCCGCACTGAGACGCTCGGTGAAAAGGAGGGCTATCAAAACTATCACACCCTTCTTCCGTCTCGTAAGGGGGCCATTAAATCGTGATGAAGTGGGGTCACCGATCTGCCTGCGGACCTTCACTGAGACACACATGCAGGCTGAGTGAGGAGCCAACAGGCGGGTGTATTCCTCCTCTGGGAGTGCGAGACAAGCCCCAGCCATTCACTGGTACCAGGAGGTAATGGCACAGAACACCTCGCTAACCAACTCCAATTATCTCCACCAGGCCTCAAGGTGAGCCCCCCAACTGGCATGATTTACTCTCAGGTTGAAAGTGAAAACAAGAGTCTCTCTCTGCCTCTCTCCCACTCAGGCAGGGTGGCTGGGCTCAGGGGAGCCGGCTTGGAAGGGAGTCCGAAACCTAGATTATGATTTATAACGTAAATCTAGATATTGCTCCTCTTTTATTTGTTATCTCCAAAGCGATGGAGGCAGCGGTGCGCCTCAGATAAAGCAACTTGGAAAGAACTCCACAGGAATAGTTCACATATTTGTTTCCCAAACTCAGATTAATACAAACCCCTGTGTCCTTGTGCAGGTTTTAGAACAAATGAGGCAAAAAGCAAAACGGGAGATAAATTGAAAAGGAAAAAAGAAATCATACTTTCCCCCCCCCCACACTTTTTTTTTTCTTCATTTAGAGGAGAGCTTCACATGAGAGTGGGTCATAAGAGGCTAAGGCTGATAAAATATTTGCCAGGCTGATAAATAATAGATGAGTGGAGCCAAATGGCTTACACGCTCCACAAAAGACCTGGGTGCTTAATATTCCATTCAATGGAGAATCACAGATACAGTCCCCAAGAACAAATACAGGATTAGGTGCTGGGTCCAGTCCTCGGGGACCAGGGCTCTGCCCGGTAATGAGGGGCTGCCTGCCTCTTATGCCGAGTGTGTGCTTGTGTGTTGCCCCCTCCGCTGAGAGAAGCTAACCGATTATACAGCGACAGACTGCTTCAAAAAGCAGTCAAGGTCTTTGGTTTTGCCCTGAGAGCTTTTTAGTGTGCTGTGGCTTAGGCGGAAAGTGCCCAAACTAACGCTGGACCCATTCAGTGAGACTAAAGGACGATCAGACTAGGAGGAGACAGACGGAGGGACTGAATAACAGAAAGGGAGGAGGGAAAAGTTGGCAGGAATAAAGATAAAAGATAGATGTAAGCTCTAAAACAGGATCTTGAGACTTCCCACATCCTATGGTCAGTTCTACAGCTTCATTCATATTTGATGCAAAGAATGCAGAGCTCAAAATATCATGTAGTCTTACTCCATTAAGTTATAATTTAAAAAAAGTATCTTAATCACTAAAATTTGCACCATGGATGGAGATCAGGGAAAGCCAAAGTTCACCCAACTGTTGAGTTGTATCTTTTGCATGCAGTGTTAATCTATACCACCTTAAATATAAAACAACAAGAAGCTTTCTTGGTCTTTTGAGCCTGTCAAATTTCACACATGAACACTGCAGTTCAATGTATTGTGCAGCTCTGACAATAAAAATCTACTTTATGTGAACAAAGTGTAATTGATTTTTAAAAAAAGATGCTATATATCAGTATAACATGGCCTGAAGGTTATATACTGTACCATTTTTCCTGCTTTCAAAGTGCAGCCCCATGTGTGTGACAAAATTTAGAAAGCTCAGGAAATCGGCAAAATATTATATTCATTAGCTTAAAATAATTAAATACTGTTAACGGCTGCCAAAACGATTCAATATATGTCACTAGAATTTTATGCTATAGACCAACACAAGGTAGAACAAACTAAAAGGAAATAAACTGATGCAATAGATGGTTTTAACTAATATTTACTAACTAAAACCTGTTAGCTGTACCCAGCTGTATTCAGCCACCATGAGTTGGAGAAAAGTGTTTTTCTACAGAAAGGGCTACATATTTTGAGGTGTGTCCACCAGCTTGTGCACATCTATAGTCTGTATTTATTTAACTCATCTTTACAGTACAGCTAAAGCTCAGCCAGCTTGGATGGACAGTGTCTGTGAATGTCAATTTTTGATCCTTGCCCCAGATTCTTATTTGGATTCAGGTCTGGACTGTAGTTGAGTAAAGCTGATGCATAAATATGCTGCGATATGAAGCATTCCTCTCTGGCTGGAGGTTTAGGGTTGTTGTTCTACTAGAAGGTGAACCTCTCCTTGGGTCTTTAAGCTTTGCTTCTAGGGTTTCCTTGTCCTGGCTGAAGAAACGTACTCCCACAGCATAATACTGCCACCTCCATGTTTTATACTATTGGAATGGTGTGATAGTGGGTATATGACTGGAGCCCTCACTGGAATAACGGTTTCATTATTGAGATGTGGATCTCTGGAGCTTCTCCAGACTCACTACAGCAATCTAAGCTGCTTCTCTGACTAATGCTTTATTTGCCCTACTTTTCTGTTGATCTGGACAGTTTTTGTTTGACGGATTGAAAGCTAGTCTTTTTGGGTAACTTATTGAGAAGAGCTCTTTGAGTCGGTTGAAGCTTGGAATATTGTTTTGGAAGCTACCCCTGCTTTAAATTTCTCCAATATTCCCTGACCTGTGTGTTGTGTGCAACTGAGGGGAAGGAGGAGGGGAAAATTCCCATGTATACCATGCATCATTTTTCTTTGAAAACTATTTCCCTTAATTTCACCCTTAGTTAGTCAAACATTGAAGGTCTTCTTTTCCAAATGTAACAAACAGCTCAGCAAAAAGGGATACGTTCTCAAGAAATCTAATATGCGCATCTTGCCTTGCAGCTGAAATAGCCGCCAACATCATATTGAACGTATTGTACATCGTTATTCTTAACTGGATGTGGAGTAAACATGAAACTGCTGAATCTTATTCACGGACTTTGCAACAGACAGTAAAGCAGACTTAAAGCTGTAAAATATACTCTGCTTCTCTAACTGGACTTGTTCTGACTGTAAAGAAAACAGATTGCAGGAAAAATGGCTTCTGCTGCAGGCGGTGTAATTTAATTTGACAGGAGGAATGGTATCAACATAGCTGCTCTTGACCTTCTCACACCAGCTTTAAACGCTCATTTCCCCTCAACTAGGCTTTTCCTTCCAACCCCATCCCCACACAGTTCCAAGCTCAGGTCCAAAGGGGCTGCTAACAGTATTTATACCAACTGAACATTTTCATACTTCTTGATACTAAAGCAACACTATTTACTATTAGGAGGAAATAAAATGATTCAGTCTTTTTTCAAAGATGTTTCCTTAAAAAATCTGATTTTGCTGTTTCATTCTTTTTTAGCTCAGTTTATTCGCAAGCTCCTACATCAAACATCTTCCTCTATAGGTTTTCCAAATGAAGTCCATATATATGCAACATATAGCTGTTCTATGAAAGCCAGAAATGTTTGTTGGAGAACATTAGTGAGCAAACGGCTGCATGAAACACCTAAAGGCTGGGTAATGATTGATGCACGTCTCTTTGCAGCTCTTAAACTCTATGTAGCATTTTTCCTGCTGCAGTGAATATTCCGGCTGACTCTAGTACGCAAAGAAAGGGAGCTGACGATACCACACTACACATAGAAGAATAATAATATTAATACATTTGATTTATACTGCACTTTTCATCAAAAGGACCTCAAAGTAATACAAAAAAGAAAAGCATTAAAAAAGAAATACATAAATAATAATAATGACAAAAAAATATCTAATTATAATAAAAGCTGTTTTAAAAGAGAAAAAAAAACATTTCAAGGGGACCAAAAGTTTTGCTAAAAAGAAATGTTTTAAGGCCTTTTTTAAAACACTCAGCGGATTGAGGTAGAAGTAGAAGACAGCTGTTTCCACAACTTCAAAGCCTCATTGTGCCATTTAGGAGGGACAGTAGCTTCTTTCCAAGAGTTGCTCTTCATGCGCTGATCGTACTGATATTTTCAGACGTCACTAGATATTTATATTTGTAAACTCTCGCCAGTACGAGCTGTCGCTGTTCCACAATGTTTTTCCGTGCACGTATTTAGGAAAATTCCTAGGTGGAAAATAAGGTCATGAGGAGGGGAGTGGAAGCAAAAATAAGGTAATTTGGACCTTGTGGATACCTCAAGCATAAAGGATTTAGACAGGTGCAGTGGTTAAGATTGAAAGGAAAGGACGTGCAGGTGGCACAGTGGTTAGTGCACAAGACCCATGTATGGAGGCCTTAGTCCTTGATGCGGCTGACCCAGGTTCGAATCAGGCCTGCGGTCCTTTGCTGCATGTCTTTCCCCCTTTCTCTTACACCCTTTCCTGTCAGCCTGCTGTCAGAAAAAAGCAGTCACTAGTGCTGTAACAACTCAAAAAAAACTTAAAAAAAAAAAAGATTGGAAGGAAAATAGGTCCCGGTCTGGTTATAAAACATATTATATCCTTTGTTCATTTCAAAGAGCACAAATATTCCTACCAAGAAGGTGTAGAAGGAGAATCTTTATAAGGGAAGCATTCCTGAAGAGCTGCATAGATCCACAACACAGTTGGGAATGTTGTTGGCAGGACAACAATTGTACATGCACTGCACAAATCTAGCTTTATGAAAAGTGTCCCTGTATGTAGCTGTCCACAACTGATGCACAGCAAAAATGTAACAGAAGCTACTCTACTCTAATGAGACAAACAAGACTTTTATTGGTAAACATGTAAAACAAAATCTCTAAGGAAAAACTACAGTTGTTAATCCACTCAAACACAAACCCACTGTTAAACTTAGAGTTTAAAAAGTATGCAGTGGGAATGGTTTCCTTCATTAGTGACAAGTTAGCTGGAATGTGGCTGGAGCTACATGTATTGGATGCTCCAAACAGTCAGAGCTTAAATAAACAGATAAAATCTAAGTATGTTAATATGTGTTTGAACGGCCTAGTCAAAGTCAAGCAAGGTCAAAATGTATCTTTAATAATGCTCTCTGCAGGCCTAAAAGAAATTTAAATTATATATAATTTATCTAATAGTTCATAAATAAATATTATATTATATTGTGTAGCTGGATGTGTGTATATATATAAATATATAAAACTGTAACTGGAGTGTGTAACAAAAGTAATTTCCCTCTGGGATTATTACAGTATTTCTGATTCTGATTCTGATTCCTTTATACTCTATCACATAAAATCCCTATAAATAAATTTTTTTAGACGTTATGTAACAATAGCTAAAAAACTGGGAGAGTTATTAAGATCTTTGAAAAATCAAGGCATTTGCTTCCTTTCCCATTTTGTTTCTTTGTTCCTTCTTCTTTCTCATTTATTCGGTTACCTTATTGCTGTGTTGGCTCTTCCCTCCCTCCACCTCGGCTCTGAGTAAGTCACCAATTATGCACGCTCTGCTTTCAACCGTGTTGACAAACGCTGGTGTCAAGCCTCGTAAGGGCACAAGTGTACCACGAACAGGTATGTTGCATAGGGAGAGAAAGAAAGGGCATGCAGGGTGGTGCATGTAGCAGCTAACACCCGGCCTCCCACACGTTTACACATGACAACTGAGTCTCACAGGAAGACAGAAGGCATGAGGGGCAAACGCCTGCGAGTCTAGGTAACATGCACACAGTTACACATATACGGTCCAACCAAAAAAAACCCGCATAGGACACACGGAGAAGGGTAGGTCTACTGAGGGAAAGGAGGGGAAGATTCTCTGAGAAGGGGGGGGGGAGATGTTCTGATGTTCTGCAGTTGCCCAACAACTGAAAGACACATTAGGACTTCCAGAAAGAGGAAGACAATGTCAGAAGGAAAGACATGTAGCGAGAGAGTGAGAGACAGATGGACAGAAAAATAATATGTCACAGGGAAAGTATAACTAAGATAGAGAGAGCCGGCAGAGGCAGAGAGAAGTTAGGGAAGGAGAGAAGAGGAACAACAGAGGAAAAAAGCTGGAAACCAGGAGACAGCTGGCACTCTAGGGCACGGTGGATGGATAGCTCCTTGTTAGCATAGGCCTGACAGCCTGATGAGAGGGCTGCTGTCAGCCGGCGCTGGCCGATAGGCAGGGCAGAGGCTGGGCTCCAGAGCTGGAGGGGGGGGCTTGGTAGATGAAAGACACGGGTGGGGGTGGTGGCGGCGGTGGTGGGGTCCTCCCTGCTGACTAGTTAGTAGAAGGACTGATGCACCCCCTATTATACGGGCCTATGACAACGCTGCACTCATGCCTGGCTGCCGCCCCGGCACCACCACCGCATGGCTTTTTAAAAACAGCGGTACCATTCACCTCTGGTCACAAAACAGCAATAAGTCCACCGGCGCATGGATGTAAGATCATGATTTATTCCTTTGCTTTCGGCTGCTTGCAAGACGTGGCAGCCATGTACCGACAAACTGACATGCAGGGTTCACTGGGGGCTTTAGCACAGGCTGCACCTTCGAAGGCAGAATATATATAAATACATGAGCTGTGATGTGTTGGATTGTTTTTTTTTTTTTCCCTTTCCCACTTTCTTTCCCATGTTTCTGAGACGCTGGAAAGGCGGAGGTGGTGGAAAGCAGCTGGATGTACCTAACAACGTTTCCAACAATATCTTCCAATATCTCCTTTAATAAATCTACTATCTGTTGGATCAGACAGCAGAAACAGAACCCGTCCCTCAAATGAGTGATAACACTCATTTTAAGAGAACTCTGACAGCAATTACACATCTCTCATCCTTTAAGGCGTTTGATCACATGACAATGGCGCGGGTAATGAGTAGAGATATTTTCGGTTAGGTGCATATGTATACACTTAGCTGGTTTCAAGAATCATGGCAGCCATTTGTGCTCCAACCAGGAGGTCAATCTATCCCAACAGCAAAAAATAACGCATCACAGGAGCGGTAATAACACTAGGCCAGCGAGTAATCCCACTGGGGATGTGAAAATACCTTTGTTCTACATTGGCTGACATATATAGCAACCAAACCAAAACACTTCTCCCTGAGGAAGATGGATGGATAGACGAGGGGATGAAGAATAACAGAGGATGAAAGGCTTACGGAGGTAAAGGTCTGATGCTAGAGCTCCTAAAATATTCTGCTGGCATATATTTGCAATAAAAGCAAAGCAGGGTTTGTCTTCAAGTTACAGAAAGCTGTAAATCACAGACCTTCTGTGTGCTAAAAAGGAAAACATTCTCACCCCCCCTGAGTCTGATAATTCACATCATGTTCTGCTTGTGTCACAGCACAAGGTGCTGCCTCAGAGGTGCTGCCGGTCTGAGCTGAGGAGGGGGAGACAGGTGAAATTCTCAGAGGGATGGGTAATCTTTACAACTGCTCCTGATTATAGCTCCAAAGAGAGACCTTGGGAAGAGTTCCCTGCAGTGCCAAACTCCACTAAAGGGCCCCAGCTGCTAAACCTTCTGCAGACTTGTAGATTGCATTGGCAGGAGCAGCTAAGCTACAGATACAAATAGAAGTTAGATGACATCACTTCCCTCTCCCATCTAATCTGTCATAAACATTTGGCTCTGCCTCATCAGCTGCAAAGATAACGAGGGAGAGGGGGAGACGGACACAGAGAGATCCTCCCTCTCACACACAGAAATGACTCTAAATTATAAGAGTAAGCTAAGACATGTAATAATAGATAATTTAAGGCGTTTTGGACATTAATATGCTGTGCTTATGTGGTACAAAGAGAGATATAAACCCAAGCTTCAGCCTGAATTTCCCAGCCTTTCAGAGATGGGTGACTAAAGGGAGGGGCGGAGGGTGAAGTGGAATGGCTTCAGCTCACTCTGAGCAACTATCAAACCATGTCAGATAAATACTGCCGTCGTAATATTTAGGGTTTGAAATCCATCTGGAATATTGATGAAGCCAATCATGTCCAATCTATTAAACAGTCCTTACTTATCTTAGATTCAGTTGTAGTTGGATAATTTGGCATTCGTATCTATATTAAAGCATGATGCTGCAGGACTGTAGTTTAGCAATCCATTTAGAAATGACTTCTGAAGTGCAGAAAGCCATGGTAACAAGCACAGCTGCGTGGTACGAATAAAAGCTTTATCTATCGAAATTATTGATATTTTTACCATCCTTTGGTGTTTTATTTTTGCTAATGAGAGCACAACATTTTTTTGTCATTTTTCAGTTAGGGAATCCCTAAAGGCAGGAGCTAACACCCCGCTCCAGACTGCTCAACTATGTACAGATATTCATCAATAAATCTGAAAAAACTGCGGCATTAGAATTAAAACGTTGAGGTGAACATTCATTAATGTCCATTTCTGATGATATTTGAGATTATGAGAGAAAATTAAACCAACAAAAAATAAATAAATAAAAAAAATCAAAAGCTGTTGCTGAGAATATAACACTAAACCATTGATGATTTTTAGAACAGATGGATTCTACGTTTATGGCATTCAAATAATTTCAGAGAATATAACACAAAACTACCACTGCTACATAACCTGGTTGTTTATTCGGTTCTCCATCCAAGCATATTAATGGAAAGTAAAAAAAGAAAAAAGAAGTGAAAGAAAAAACGTGTGCTTTGACAAATGTGCATCGGCAGTAATCACAGCCAGGAGAGGACAGTGGAGCAAACTCTGATCCAGAGTTTGGGGAAAATTCAGAAGCGTAGACCTCCATGGGGGTCAGAGCCGCCTCACAAACTTATACAGTAAGGGTTTAAACAACTGAACAGTTTTTTTTCCATTTGGGTATTAAGATCCGAGAATGTAGGGAACAAGCAGAAGAGCTCCAAACTGAAAGTTCCTGATTAGTGATGATTTAAATGACCATCCTAACTATAGATGTTTGTCCCCTTGTTATATCAAGTTCAGCATCTTAGCAACCATTAACATGCAACCTTTACAGCTCCATCATGCTTCCTTTTGCTGATGGAGATCCTGATTTATATCTCAGCAGGACTTGCCATTTGACTAAACTGTCAGTTTGTCAGTGATGATGGTGTTACTGCGCCCCATCGGCTTGCAAGCCGACCTGATCTGAAGCCAGTGGAGGATCTANTATATTTTAACAATTATTTAACTGAATTCACAAACTTTGTTTTAGCAGGAACAAAACAAATCAGTTTTAAAGCCACAACATAACCAGTGCTAAGTCTTTTTTTGCAGCTATTTTTCTTTGTATCGTTTTCTTAGTATGTTTGATTTGGTGATAAGTGGAGGCGTTGCAGAGACAAAGGTGGAACAAAACCGAGAAATACCGGCTGTTTCTCGGTAACTCCATTTTGATGCTTTGTGTTTCGTGCTTCACATGTGCGACTCCGCTGCCTTAATTCCATTAATTCCGAGCCATTATTTTTTTTATATATATAAAAAAAAAATTGTTACTTTTAACTTTTTATTTAGATTACAAAAATAAATCGTAATAAAAATAATCCTATTTATGATGTTTTAAAAATTAAGAACTACGAAAGACTGATTTAAGACCTTTTAATACCAATTAAGGCCTTAGTTTTATTTTGAAGAATTCAATGCCTTTTAAGACTTTTTAAGGACCCACGGGAACCCTGATCATGATTCCTTTTGCTGATGAAGATCCTGATTAATATCTCAGCAGGACTAACCATTTGACTAAACTGTCAGTTTGTCAGTGATGATGGTGTTACTGCGCCCCATCGGCTTGCAAGCCGACCTGATCTTAAGCCAGTGGAGGATCTATGAGCGTCAAGCATGAGAGGAGATGACCAGAGGGCTTATCTCAAAGCTGGGTGTCAACTACACCTCAACAGAAACACAGTAGAACCACAGGCCTTATTGTCCCATATTCAGTATATATACTATACAGTATATGCCTATTAGTGGCCTGATTTCTTTTTATTAAATCTGTTCTTTGATTAGCTTATTTTTATATTTCATTTTCTGAAAAACTGAGGTAAATGGTTTATTAAGCTATAACCTCCAACTTTAAAAAGTTATAAAAATATTAGGAATAAATGTGTTAAATGAATTAACCTTAGTCTGACAGCAGTTATTGATGTTATTCTAATTTACTCCAAAACATTAAAGCATAAAATCACAAAAACTCTTACAACAGCTTTAACAGCAATATTAATATTTTAAGTCGATGCCCTATTCTAGTTGTTTTCCAGCTTATTTCAAGCCTTTGCCTTCGAGGCTCCATAATCAAAACAAGAGGATGACTTGGGAGGAACCAACTCACAGTGCTAAGCTTCCTTGAGGTAATGATGATGCGCCGTTCGTGCAGCATGCTAGCGTAGAGCTGGAGCATGTTGTTGATGTCCACAGCCACAAAGTACTCAGTCAGGTTCCTCTGGAGATAGACAACAACACAACATGTCTTTAGGCTCTAAAATGTCAACACTATCATCACTGCATAGACTGTGAGAGCCTGATTAATGCTAAGGCGCTGTTTAAAAGAAGAAATGACTAGAGAGATTGATTTACATTAAAAATAAATGGTAAGAAGTGTGTTTTCCAGCTGCATTCATGCCTGTGATCCATCCATAACAGTTAGATTTGGAAAACAGATCACATTTCACTCAACGTCAGCCTGAGAGACTGATAATTGCTGTCATCTTGTGTCCCTTGCCATAAAAATTTGAGCTCGAATTTAAACACAAAAATCAACAAAGAGCATGTGCTCGGTTTGAATCCTCTATGCCAATCACTGAACTTCAACATTAAAGCACAAGCACCGCAGGAGATAAATCTGAAACAAGAGGATGATGCAATAATTTCAAACGGTGACATGTGTATTAGATTAAAAACGATTAGAGGCAGAGATGTTTCCATAAGGGAGGGATTTCTCCATCTCCTTTTGTCTCTTCGTCTCCCTTTTTTCCACGAGCACTTACACTCTCTGGGATGGTTGGCAGTCCATTGATATCCGGGGCGATGAAGTAGGAGTGCTGCAAAAACACAAACATGCAGGAAAGAGAAAAGGGAAGGTCACAAGTGAGGCATAGCACTTATTCAGAAGAGAATGAGGGGAAGAGGGGAGAAAAGGGCCGTTCACTTTGTTGTATGATTTATGGCTCATCTTCTGCTCTGTCTATATGAATTGCTGAGCTGGTGTCTGAACCGTGGCAACGCTTTTATCAGGCCTGCAGAACAGAGAGAGCTGAATAGCAGCTCTGCTCCCAACAGACACACACTGTGGTGATGTCTCCGGTGAAAAACTGAGTCTTTATTTAAGCATTAAAAAGGTTTGTGGAGCACCAACACACACTCACACCAACCAATATGTGCACATGCGCTTCTCTCTACACACACTCAGGTTGTTTAGAGGATCACAGGGCTGCCTGTCTCACTTTGGGAGAGCAGGGCAGGTTCAGTGTTCAGATCAAAGGGGTCTGAGAGAGGTGCTGTTTGCAGGTAGACAAACCACCAAGAGAAACACACTGTTGCGTCTCTCCATACTCACAAACACACACTCCTGAATCCTAGGTACACCTGCATTTCTCTGGGCTATCACTCAACCATCTGTTGCAGGTCGCCGTTAAAAAATAAATCCTGTGATCTCAGTGAAATTTCTCATGCAGAAACTTTCATAGAGCGCTGATTTGTGTCTAATATTCTTGTACTTAAGCAACGATTTAGAAATATCTATTGCTTCCTTGAAAAGTCGAGAATCTTTTCTTGTAGTCGGGGCGAAGACGACTGACATGGGGTGTGACATATAACAATCAATACTCATACAACAAAAATAAAAACATAATAGAAATAAGAATAAAAAGATAAGTCACAAGAAAATGAAAATCCCAATTAAAAGATTGTTTTCATACAATATCGAAGAAGACAACTTCAATTTGTTATGTTTTTTCATAAAAAACATGACAAAGCCAAGGACAATTATTGTAAGAATAGAATCCCAACTATAGAGTATGGAGGTGGCAGCATCATGTAATGGGAATGAAGTAAAGACTGGTGTACTTCACAAATGTCACCAAGAATCTTTGTTTTTTCTTTTTGCAACAGCTGCCATATATGATTTGAGGGCTAAAAATAGGTAAAATAGGAAATATTTTAGTCTGATCAGAATTTCTTTGTAGGTAAAATGTCTTTTTCAACAATGTATGTAAACCTTTGGTCTTGGTTGTATGGAATAACACAAATATAATAAAACATTAAGAGCAAAAAACATTAGTTTAGAATAACAACTCAAATCAAAGCATCTGGATTACTAATAAAGGACACATTTTTATAGAAAGACCAAAACAATGACATGATTTCACCCATGCAGGAAACATGTGGACAGAATTAAAAAGACCTTTTAATAAAATCATTTCATAATAGTTTCCCTAAATCTGCTCCTACTTTAAAACACACTTTACATCCAATTTTATTTTACTTTACACAAACAAACTTATTGAAACTGTAAATAATATTTAAAGAAAAATAGCACAGTTTGGAAGAATTTGTTTAAAAATAACCCAAAGGTTTACCCCTTTAAGTGCAAAGTTTACCCTAAACTTTCAATCTTGGGTAATTTTGCCAAATAAAACCTCAATTATTATTATTATTATTATTTTTTTACAAAATAGTTTTGTTATTTATTTAACTGAAAAAAAACAGGAAGTGAAATTAAATTATTGACAAAGAACTTAATTTAACTTTGTAGTCAGAGTGGATTTAAATATTAACCAAATAAGACAAACTTATTTTTGAAGGAGGTTTTGTTATTGTAATGAAAATGATCAGTTAATTAAATTTAACAAACCTAAGGTATCTGACATTAAATAATCTCTTGATTGTTTTAAATCTTAAGTTCATTTTTTTATCTAAAAATTTGAACATTTGGACTTTTTGTCGGATGTCAATACAAGTGAATGTAGTATTTTACACTTGATAACATGGAAAAATTATTTTACTGGTTTGTTTTTTGAGACTTCTGGTCTGTTAGTGAATAATTTCTTCACAGTAAGTACTAGTCTCATTTTAGTGGTGCAATCCCAAGTTGAATGTTGTTGTTTTTTCCCCATCTTTAGTTTTAAAACAATGTTTTATGCACTGAGTTGTTTCCTATCCACCACCGCATTGTGTCCATTAAAAATTATCATTGGTAGAAGTTTAATCAAACTGGACACAGTATTATCACTGTATTTCTTTAAGGTACTCTCTTACAACTTTACTGGATGTCGTTTTATTTTTGGTTTCTGTTGATTTTTCTTGTAATGGGCTGAAAATTACAAACCTTAATGTCAGTTAATTCAATCAAAGGGGATATTAGATGCACCTTGAGCCCCAATATCTGAGAAATATTAAACAAACACTATATTTTCCTCTAAGTGGGTGTTTATGAAGTGATAAACACTCTGAACAATTATCATAAGTAAACACTTGGTTTATTCCCTGAGGACGGTCATTGTTGAAGATAAGCAGAATAAACACTAGACTGAAACAAACACTCAGAGCTGTGCCTCCAACTCCTGGTTTCTTTTCTTCTTTTTTTTATTCAAGAAAGAGAAAATAGAAAAAAAAAAATTTTTCTTCTACTCTAATAAATCAGGCACATGTGAAAAGTTAAAATTTCTCATCTATCATATACAGCTACGGTTAGAGGAAAATGCATGCAATTAAATGTTACCTTTACTCTGGGTGATTATTAAAGACTGTATTCCTAGTTAAAAACAGCTGCAGAAACTGAATTCATTTTATTTCAATATTTAATTTATTTGGGGAATAATAGTCAACTAATTATTAATCAGCTGCAGAGATGCACCAAGAAACCTGCTAATGATCAGAAACTGATCATTTTCAGCGTGACCAGTTGAACCACCCACATGTCAGTGAATGCACCACGTAACAGATCCCAGCTGGCAACAACCTTCTTTGCCGCTGATGTCACTGAGTGAAGACAACTTTTTAAGTATCAGTATAGGAGAAAGCAGGAAGATGTTAAATGATTTCACTATTTACTGCACTTGTCAAGGTTTGTATTTGCATTTCATTCATGGTGGGAGACAAAAAAAGGACTTTCAGCAGGGGACAGCATGTTACAGAAAAAACTTTATATTTTGAGCTTTTAACCCATTTCCGCTATGTTGAAATTTGAAACCTTTCTTTTACAGTATTGGTGAAATCTTGTTTTTGCGGTTCTTGTTCTTTCACACATCCCAAGTGATACCAGCTGCTATAATCTACCAACCATGTCAGGAAGCCTGTTTTTTTTTTTTATTTGTTAGATTTAGCAGACTCTACTTAGATCAAACTTTTAGAAATAGCTGGAAATCAGCCACTATGTTCTGATTTGTACTTCAAAATGTAGCTCCTTTGCAACATTAAAACCTGTTTATTTACTATCCAGGTTTTATCTGCAAAGAAAAGAAAATCTTGTAATATTTATGAGCGCAGTCCAATGAAAGGTTGTAGCATGAGATTTAGCTGCAGCTAATTAATAAAAATTTAATTAATCTAAAAGTTTTAGTTCCTAGAAATAAAAGACCTATGATTCATAGTTCTGGTTTTATGGAGTTTATCGACAAAACTTTACACAAAACATTTTTTAAGTGCGACTAAGTTGGAACTTGTGCGCCGTTTTGATCTGATCTTTGCTTCTGAATATTCTCTGCCTGGGAGTAGAAAGAAAAATGGCTGTCAGCTGACTGAAACAAAGACGATTAAAGGAATATATTTTAAATAAAAGCAGCTGTAGATAAACAAATTATACTAAAAGATCAGGGAGTTTGGTCATACCTCTGAGACTAAGGACAGCTACCAAAAAACCGTATAAAACAACCACAGTGGTGTGTGATTCCCATCCTTTCTTCTTCTCTTACGCTTTGTGTGCTAAATTATGTTCCCCCGTTGGTCTACAAATCCATGGCACTGTGATAATCAGAAGCCACGTTCCTCAGTACAGCCGTGGCTTTCATTGGCTGTCTGTGTGCTTATCAGCCTCTTTTCTTGTTCCTTCGAAGACTTGTTTATTCAGAAAAACACTGAAAGTGGGTTAACTGGAAAGGCATCAAGGAGATTTTTTGAGCACAATTGCCTTTTGCTTTAACCATAAAGAGAAGAAAAAAAAAAAACAACTTTTGATTTTCAGAGAGAGAATATAGCAGAGTGGAAAGACATTAATGATTTACAAAGTTTGATTGTTTTCCAGAGGAGAAGAAACACACACCAAGGCCCAGGATAGTTTGTTTTTGTTATATTTAAAAACGATAGCGTAGCTTATTTGGCCAAATTGGAAATCAGTGGCTCCCATGCGATTAGTAAAGAAGCAGTTTCATATTTTAAAGCAGCATCCTTCCCTCCACCCGTCTCTGACGCTCACTCATTTCTCTCCACTCACCGGCTCCTTGCTTCGCTGATCTCTCAGTACTTGCCCAGTGGCAATACACAACTGCTCAGTCTTGCACAATAAGACAGAGAGAGAGCAAAACAGGGTTTCACACATGAAAGGGGACACGGCTTCTGCTCTTGGCTGGCATGATAAAATAATAAAAAAAAAGGTTTCTGTAAGGGAATAATTCTGCTTTATTAATTAAATATTAAACTTGTGGCTTCTCTAGGAATGAGATAAAGCTATCACCTCTGCTCTCCAGGGCTGCCTTCAGAATGAGGCTCTGAGATTCACATAGAGATCTATTCTAGAGATGCACCCATCTGGCTTTTTGGAGCCAATCAAATTCAGATTTTCTTTGAGATGCAAGTTGCAGATTTAAATTTTGAAAAACTCAATGTTCTTTACTAAGGACTATAAACACAGAGGAGAAACAGAAGGTGCTGCAGGTTCTCTGAGAGAAGTAGTAGTTGTAAAGGCAGCAGAAAATGTAGAAATGATCAGATTATGACTGTTTAAGCTTCAAAGTATTTGCCTCTGCCCTTAATCTGCTTTTTATTAAACTCACGAGAGGCATCAAACAGCATCGGTTTCATATAGGATGAAAACTATGGAAGTTCTTATTTTGATGCGTTTGATGCGAAAAGCCCAAATATTTCAATATTTGACCAAATGGCCATTAGATTGGTGCATCTCTTTAACTAAAATTAGATTCAACAAATCACTAAACAGCACAAATAAAGTAAAAAGCTAATATACCTTGGTCATGGAAATACAGAAATGCACCAATCAGCCTTTTCAAAGAGGTTCTATTAAATATTAGCTTAAATTGCATAAAGAAAAAATTGTGCTAAATGTTCTTTTATGGAGGCAGCAGACTAGAAAAGAAAACAAAGACATTAAAGCTTAATATTTAGCAGATTTTTAGCTATCAAAAAAACCTTTAACCACAACACGTTTGTTCATGGAAATTCTTAGTCGCTATTAAAGAATTACAACAAAGATCTTCCGGCATTTACCCGAGGAGAGAAGAAACCTGCCAGTTACAACCTCTGGCTGATTGATTGGTGCATCTCTTGTTTTTTGCACAAAACACACAAACTTTTACAAACTAACTCTCGACTTTAATTACCTGATTTCTTTTCTTTATCTTGTTTTGTTACAAATTCATCTGGGTAATTAGATGTATATCCTTTGCTGCAGAGTCGACTTACAGTTTCTTGCTTAATTGGTTAAAAAAGGGAGTGGTAGTCCTTAAGGACAAAGACTAAGACCGTGGTCTTTTGATCCCAGCACGGTGTGGAGTCTCCAGATTGTGAGCTTAGCAGACTAGCTGAAAACCTTTAGGTTGTGCTTAAATCGGCCGGGCTTATAGAAGTGACAGTGTTTAATGTTGGAAGCATTCCATGAGAGCTTGTGTCAGAGTTAACTCAAACAGAAGCTGACTTTGAGGGACCCGGGCTCGTTAGGCCGTTTCAGTTTTTTGATAAGCAGGAGACATGATGAGTTGTGAAAGGGCCCTTCATGTTTGAAAGTGTCCAGCTTGAGCTTATCACACCAAAAAAACCCTGTAAGCGCCACTTCTTGTTTCCAAACACAGTGTCAGTCCAGGGCCCCCGTGTGCGTCTGTGTTCCCGCACGCCGAGCCTTAACCTCCTCCCGCTCTCTACTCTGTGTCTCCTCTGCCCGTCCCTCATTTATTCTCTCACATCTCAACCTCTGCACTTTACCGATCTACTTATTTCTGCACGTTCTTATGCCGTCTTGGTCTCTCTTTCTGTCAGTCTCATTTTGGTTCTCATTATCCTTCCCTTTTGCTCTCCGTGTTTTCTGCTTTACATTACCTCCTCAGTGTCTCTCAGTCCACTTTTAACTACTTCAGCCGATTGTCATCACCTTCTCTGATGCAACATGCTGCTGCAGTACCTTTCCCTCTTTCTGTCTCCGCCTCAGCTGTCTTGCGTCTGATCTAGCAGAATAGAAGATGTGTACCTACCACGCTCAAGTTGACTGGCGTGAAGGGCTTTGGCACAGGCAGCTCATAGAGAGAATTCAGCAAGTCATTCAAGTCATTTTCCTATGGGAGAGAGGAAAAAGCATGGGACACATGAATCATATTTACTTATTTTGTTGATATAGCAAGTTACGTGTCAATCTTAAGAATGGGAAGGGCACTGCGGCAGACCAGGGGGCAATCCTGCAGCAAGGCCTAAAGCGCTTGACAATGTTCCACTGACATATGTTTAACGAGAAGTGTTGGGGTTAAAAGACGGCTGACTATATGGCTGCAGACGCTTATTACCCAGCGGCGCTGATTTACAGCCAAGAGCGGGCTGTGACTAATTAACCAGGGGGTTCCTGCTCGGAAAACAGGGGCTTAAGGAAGCTGTCAGAGCCCACTATGACCGCAGTACCAGCTTTGAATTTACTCATCCAACATTTATGACCGATATCTAGAATGTTGTATTTTCTAAATAGAGGGAAAGACTTCAGTGACAACAGCAAGAGTGCAACTTGTACTCAAACTTCTGGGGGGAGCAGTAAGTGAACTACTGTGGAGTTTGGTCTGGCCTCTTTTCTTTGCTGCCTCTAAGAACTTTGTTTTGGTCTTGGCTATAAGAAGATACAGCGCGTGTGTGCAAAGCCACAGATTTAGAGAAGCAATGGGTGGCAATGTACAGTAAGCAGAGGAAACGGGGGGGAGGGGTGGGGGTGGTTAGGGTGTGTGCAATCGAACAGCCTCCTGTCATGAGAGGCTCAATGCTCACACGCATGGTCAGCAACACGGCCTGGGGAAACAGTTCATTTACCCCTCGCTCTAAACCCTCATCGCTCTTCTGTCTTCCCTCGTCTGTCAACATCTCCCTCTCGCCTGGAACGGACAGCGGGGTAAATAGAAACCAAATCATGCACACTAACATTTCAGTCACCCAGGATTTTTTTATTTTATTTTTTTTTTAGCAATCTTCACTGCCACCTCCTCCTCCTCCCTTGCAGAAACGTTCTTACTGCATTTGCTTTTCTTCAACCACAGATATTCCACCAAATATCTTATAGCTCAGGAATTACATGGATCTATGTTGATTGTTTATGTGATGTGTGTCTTTTTTTTTTTTTTTTCGAAAGCGAGACACTGTCCTGATCACAGCTCCCCGAGGATCCGGGGAGAAGCATTGACTACATGACAATTGAAAAGTGGTCCCAAAGCACTCTGCCTCTGCTCCGTCTCCCTCCCTTCCTCTCTTTTTACCCTCTAAACAGTGCAACATCACCTCCATCCTATGCAGCAGACTCTGCACATATCCCCGGTTTGTTGCATATTTTATATTTCCCCTCCCTTTGCTCGTACAATACAGCGAATAGTCAGGGGAGACGACTTTTATGAAGTACAAGCATGTGTGTGAGGGTGTGTGTGCTTTTCTTAACGATTTGTTTTCCAGTAAATCATCAGGAATAACTTCCAGTGTCAGATCAGCGTTTGGTCTGTGAAATGTCAACATTGTTGCTGCTAACAAGAGGAACCAATTCGAGCCCAAGACAAAAAAATAAAAACTACAAAACACGCGGCATGCAGACAAACATGCAGCGAAAGGAGACATCTCCCCACAAAACAGATTTAAAGAAAATACATGGTGTGACTGTTTATAATTTAAATCAAACTGGAAAATGTACCAGGTCACCCTTGAATTAAATGTTAAATCTCCATGTGTCTTTCCTGGTTAAATGAAGTGATAATAAAAAAAACGCCTCAGAGTTATTAGAACGAGTGATTACCTGATGTTTTGTTAGGTAGTCAGCCAGTGTGTTCAGCAGCTTGTAGTAGATTTCAAACCACGGTAAATAACTGTAGGGGGAAGAAAAAGGAAGAGGGAAAAGCATTAATGCAATAAATATGGAGAACTCTGCATTCATTTCGTCATCTTCTACAACAAACAAACATGATCCAATGAATCAAAGCAGATTGGTGTCTGATTTATTCAGAATACAAGCGCAGGGGGATTCGGTCTGAATGTGTTGCATCGTTTCCTCAGAACGTGTTCATAATTTGACCTGTTGTGTAAAATCCAAATGCAGACAGATTACCGATGGAAAAGTCTGGCTTTGACTCCTAACTTTAATGCTGATTATTTTATACTCTCTGTCCTTTACCTGATACAGCTCCTCCTCTTTAAGGCCGAAAAGAAGGAAAGAGAAACAAAATTGTTCATCCTTTAAAAAAAAAAACAAAGCTGTAGAGGGATGCTATGGTTTACAAGCATGCTGATCCCAGATGCACAAACTTAAAAAAACAACAAAAAACAGTTTCCCCCCCTTTGAGGCGCCCTCCCCCACCCTCCTTCTCTGCCCCACAAACTGGTGCTTTTCGTGCCCTTCACATAATCTAAAAAAATGTT